>NW_027472920.1:0-165247 GCF_030347505.1 Rhynchophorus ferrugineus
CTTGGGCACCAAATTGTAAAATGGGTCTTACCTATTGGCGATTTAGTTGCAATTCACATTCCAAGTAATATTCGGCATGCTAATTACATTGCCGGTTGCCAAATTGCATTATCTCTTATAGTTTCCGAGATATGGACTATCGATAATTTACACCTTAGGCTCTGCTTCTAACTTGGGCCCAAAATTGTAAAATGGTCTTATCTATTGGCGATTTCGTTCCAATTCACACTCCAAGTAATATTCGGCATGCTAATTACATTGCCGGTTGCCAAATTGCATTATCTCTTATAGTTTCCGAGATATGGACTCTCGATAATTTACACCTTAGGCTCTGCTTCTAACTTGGGCCCAAATTGTAAAATGGTCTTATCTATTGGCGATTTCGTTCCAATTCACACTCCCAAGTAATATTCGGCATGCTAATTACATTGCCGGTTGCCAAATTGCATTATCTCTTATAGTTTCCGAGATATGGACTCTCGATAATTTACACCTTAGGCTCTGCTTCTTACTTGGGCCCAAATTGTAAAATTGGTCCTTATCTATTGGCGATTTCGTTCCAATACACATTCCAAGTAATATTCGGCATGCTAATTACATTGCCGGTTGCCAAATTGCATTATCTCTTATAGTTTCCGAAGATATGGACTATCGATAATTTACACCTTAGGCTCTGCTTGCTAACTTGGGCCCAAATTGTAAAATGGTCTTATCTATTGGCGATTTCGTCCCAATTCACATTCCAAGTGATATTCGGCATGCTAATTACATTGCCGATTGCGAAATTGCATTATCTCTTATAGTTTCCGAGATATGGACTATCAATAATTTACACCCTTAGGCTCTGCTTCTAACTTGGGCCCAAAATTGTAAAATGGTCTTATCTATTGGCGATTTCGTTCCAATTCACATTCCAAGTAATATTCGGCATGCTAATTACATTGCCGGTTGCCAAATTGCATTATCTCTTATAGTTTCCGAGATATGGACTATCGATAATTTACACCTTAGGCTCTGCTTTTAACTTGGGCCCAAATTGTAAAATGGTCTTATCTATTGGCGATTTCGTTCCAATTCACATTCCAAGTAATATTCGGCATGCTAATTACCATTGCCGGTTGCCAAATTGCATTATCTCTTATAGTTTCCGAGATATGGACTATCGATAATTTTCACCTTAGGCTCTGCTTCTAACTTGGGCCCAAATTGTAAAATGGTCTTATCTATTGGCGATTTCGTTCCAATTCACATCTCCAAGTAATATTCGGCATGCTAATTACATTGCCGGTTGCCAAATTGCATATCTCTTATAGTTTCCGAGATATGGACTCTCGATAATTTACACCTTAGGCTCTGCTTCTAACTTGGCCCAAATTGTAAAATGGTCTTATCTATTGGCGATTTCGTTCCAATTCACACTCCAAGTAATATTCGGCATGCTAATTACATTGCCGGTTGCCAAATTGCATTATCTCTTATAGTTTCCGAGATATGGACTCTCGATAATTTACACCTTAGGCTCTGCTTCTTACTTGGGCCCAAATTGTAAAATGGTCTTATCTATTGGCGATTTCGTTCCAATACACATTCAAGTAATATTCGGCATGCTAATTACATTGCCGGTTGCCAAATTGCATTATCTCTTATAGTTTCCGAGATATGGACTATCGATAATTTACACCCTTAGGCTCTGCTTCTAACTTGGGCCCAAATTGTAAAATGGTCTTATCTATTGGCGATTTCGTCCCAATTCACATTCCAAGTGATATTCAGCATGCTAATTACATTGCCGATTGCGAAATTGCATTATCTCTTATAGTTTCCGAGATATGGACTATCAATAATTTACACCTTAGGCTCTGCTTCTAACTTGGGCCCAAATTGTAAAATGGTCTTATCTATTGGCGATTTCGTTCCAATTCACATTCCAAGTAATATTCGGCATGCTAATTACATTGCGGTTGCCAAATTGCATTATCTCTTATAGTTTCCGAGATATGGACTATCGATAATTTACACCTTAGGCTCTGCTTCTAACTTGGGCCCAAATTGTAAAATGGTCTATCTAATCTGGCGATTTCGTTGCCAATTCACATTCCAAGTAATATTCGGCATGCTAATTACATTGCCGGTTGCCAAATTGCATTATCTCTTATAGTTCCGAGATATGGACTATCGATAATTTACACCTTAAGCTCTGCTTCTAACTTGGGCCCAAATTGTAAAATGGTCTTATCTATTGGCGATTTCGTTCCAATTCACAATTCCCAAGTAATATCGCCGCATGCTAATTACATTGCCGGTTGCCAAATTGCATTATCTCTTATAGTTTCCGAGATATGGGACTATCGATAATTTACACCTTAGGCTCTGCTTCTAACTTGGGCCCCAAATTGTAAAATGGTCTTATCTATTGGCGATTTCGTTCCAATTCACATTCTCAAGTAATATTCGGCCATGCTAATTACATTGCCGGTTGCCAAATTGCATTATCTCTTATGGTTTCCCGAGATATGGACTATCGATAATTTACACCTTAGGCTCCTGCTTCTAACTTGGGCCCAAATTGTAAAATGGTCTTATCTATTGGCGATTTCGTTCCAATTTCACACTCCTAGTAATATTCGGCATGCTAATTACATTGCCGGTTGCGAAATTGCATTATCTCTTATAGTTTCCGAGATATGGACTATCAATAATTTACACCTTAGGCTCTGCTTCTAAATTGGGCCCAAATTGTAAAATGGTCTTATCTATTGGCGATTCGTTCCAATTCAGCATTCCAAGTAATATTCGGCATGCTAATTACATTGCCGGTTGCCAAATTGCATTATCTCTTATAGTTTCCGAGATATGGACTATCGATAATTTACACCTTAGGCTCTGCTTCTAACTTGCGGCCCAAATTGTAAAATGGCCTTATCTATTGGCGATTTCCGTCCCAATTCACATTCCAAGTAATATTCGGCATGCTAATTACATTGCCGGTTGCCGAAATTGCATTATCTCTTATAGTTTCAGAGATAATGGACTATCGATAATTTACACCTTAGGCTCTGCTTCTAACTTGGGCCCAAATTGTAAAATGGTCTTATCTATTGGCCATTTCGTTCCAATTCACATTCCAAGTAATATTCGGCATGCTAATTACATTGCCGGTTGCCAAATTGCATTATCTCTTATAGTTTCCGAGATATTGGACTATCGATACTTTACACCTTAGGCTCTGCTTCTAACTTGGGCCCAAATTGTAAAATGGTCTTATCTATTGGCGATTTTCGTTCCAATTCACATTCCAAGTAATATTCGGCATGCTAATTACATTGCCGGTTGCCAAATTGCATTATCTCTTATAGTTTCCGAGATATGGACTATCGATAATTTTCACCTTAGGCTCTGCCTTCTAACTTGGGCCCAAATTGTAAAATGGTCTTATCTATTGGCGATTTCGTTCCCAATTCACATTCCAAGTAATTATTCGGCATGCTAATACATTGCCGGTTGCCAAATTGCATTATCTCTTATAGTTTCCGAGATATGGACTCTCGATAATTTACAACCTTAGGCTCTGCTTCTAACTTGGGCCCAAATTGTAAAATGGTCTTAATCTATTGGCGATTTCGTTCCAATTCACCACTCCAAGTAATATTCGGCATGCTAATTACATTGCCGGTTGCCAAATTGCATTATCTCTTATAGTTTCCGAGATATGGACTCTCGATAATTTACACCTTAGGCCTCTGCTTCTTACTTGGGCCCAAATTGTAAAATGGTCTTATCTATTGGCGATTTCGTTCCAATACACATTCCAAGTGTAATATTCGGCATGCTAATTACAATTGCCGGTTGCCAAATTGCATTATCTCTTATAGTTTCCGAGATATGGACTATCGATAAATTTACACCTTAGGCTCTGCTTCTAACTTGGGCCCAAATTGTAAAATGGTCTTATCTATTTGGCGATTTCCGTCCCAATTCACATTCCAAGTGATATTCGGCATGCTAATTACATTGCCGATTGCGAAATTGCATTATCTCTTAATAGTTTCCGAGATATGGACTATCAATAATTTAACACCTTAGGCTCTGCTTCTAACTTGGGCCCAAATTGTAAAATGGTCTTATCTATTGGCGATTTCGTTCCAATTCACATTACAAGTAATATTCGGCATGCTAATTACATTGCCGGGTTGCCAAATTGCATTATCTCTTATAGTTTCCGAGATATGGACTATCGATAATTTACACCTTAGGCTCTGCTTCTAACTTGGGCCCAAATTGTAAAATGGTCTTATCTATTGGCGATTTCGTTTCCAATTCACATTCCAAGTAATATTCGCATGCTAATTACATTGCCGGTTGCCAAAATTGCATTATCTCTTATAGTTTCCGAGATATGGTCTATCGATAATTTACACCTTAAGCTCTGCTTCTAACTTGGGCCCAAATTGTAAAATGGTCTTATCTATTGGCGATTTCGTTCCAATTCACATTCCAAGTAATATTCGGCATGCTAATTACATTGCCGGTTGCCAAATTGCATTATCTCTTATAGTTTCCGAGATATGGACTATCATAAATTTACACCTTAGGCTCTGCTTCTAACTTGGGCCCAAATTGTAAAATGGTCTTATCTATTGGCGATTTCGTTCCAATTCACATTCCAAGTAATATTCGGCATGCTAATTACATTGCCGGTTGCCAAATTGCATTATCTCTTATAGTTTCCGAGATATGGACTATCGATAATTTACACCTTAGGCTCTGCTTCTAACTTGGGCCCAAATTGTAAAAATGGTCTTATCTATTGGCGATTATCGTTCCAATTCACACTCCTAGTAATATTCGGCATGCTAATTACATTGCCGGTTGCGAAATTGCATTATCTCTTATAGTTTCCGAGATCTGGACTATCAATAATTTACACCTTAGGCTCTGCTTCTAAATTGGGCGCCCAAATTGTAAAATGGTCTTATCTATTGGCGATTTCGTTCCAATTCACATTCCAAGTAATATTCGGCATGCTAATTACATTGCCGGTTGCCAAATTGCATTATCTCTTATAGTTTCCGAGATATGGACTATCGATAATTTACACCTTAGGCTCTGCTTCTAACTTGGGCCCAAATTGTAAAATGGCCTTATCTATTGGCGATTTCCGTCCCAATTCACATTCCAAGTAATATTCGCGGCATGCTAATTACCATTGCCGGTTGCCGAAATTGCATTATCTCTTATAGTTTCAGAGATTCATGGACTATCGATAATTTACACCTTTAGGCTCTGCTTCTAACTTGGGGCCCAAATTGTAAAATGGTCTTATGCTATTGGCGCATTTCGTTTCCAATTCACATTCCAAGTAATATTCGGCATGCTAATTACATTGCCGGTTGCCAATTGCATTATCTCTTATAGTTTCCGAGATATGGACTATCGATAACTGTTACACCTTAGGCTCTGCTTCTATACTTGGGCCCAAAATTGTAAAAATGGGTCTTATCTATTGGCGATTTCGTTCCAATTCACATTCCAAGTAATATTCGGCATGCTGATTACATTGCCGGTTGCCAAATTGCACTTAACTCTTTATAGTTTCCGAGATATGGGGCTATCGATAATTTACACCTTAGGCTCTGCTTCTAACTTGGGCCCCAAATTGTAAAATGGTCTTATCTATTGGCGAGTTTCGTTCGCAGATTTCACATTCCCAAGTAATATTCGGCATGCTAATTTCATTGCCGGTTGCCAAATTGCATTATCTCTTATAGTTTCCGAGATATGGACTATCGATAATTTACACCATAGGCTCTGCTTCTAACTTGGGCCCAAATTGTAAAATGGCCTTATCTATTGGCGATTTCGTTCCAATTCACATTCCAAGTTAATATTCGGCATGCTAATTACATTGCCGGTTGCCAAATTGCATTATCTCTTATAGTTTCCGAGTTATGGACTATCGATAATTTACACCTTAGGCTCTGCTTCTAACTTGGGCCCAAATTGTAAAATGGTCTTATCTATTGGCGATTTCGTTCCAATTCACATTCCAAGTAATATTCGGCATGCTATTACATTGCCGGTTGCCAAAGTTGCATTATCTCTTATAGTTTCCGAGATATGGACTATCGATAATTTACACCTTAGGCTCTGCTTCTAACTTGGGCCCAAATTGTAAAATGGTCTTATCTATTGGCGATTTCGTTCCAATTCACATTCCAAGTAATATTCGGCATGCTAATTACATTGCCGGTTGCCAAATTGAATTATCTCTTATAGTTTCCGAGATATGGACTATCGATAATTTACACCTTAGGCTCTGCTTCTAACTTGGGCCCAAATTGTAAAATGGTCTTACCTATTGGCGAATTCGTTCCAATTCACATTCCAAGTAATATTCGGCATGCTAATTACATTGCCGGTTGCCAAATTGCATTATCTCTTATAGTTTCCGATCGATCGATGGACGAACCTTACACCTTAGGCTCTGCTTCTAACTTGGGCCCAAATTGTAAAATGGTCTTATCTATTGGCGATTTCGTTCCAATTCACATTCCCAAGTAATATTCGGCATGCTAATTACATTGCCGGTTGCCAAATTGCATTATCTCTTATAGTTTCCGAGATATGGACCTATCGATAATTTACACCTTAGGCTCTGCTTCTAACTTGGACCCAAATTGTAAAATGGTCTTATCTATTGGCGATTTCGTCCCCAATTCACATTCCAAGTGATATTCGGCATGCTAATTACATTGCCGGTTGCGAAATTGCATTATCTCTTATAGTTTCCGAGATATGGACTATCAATAATTTACACCTTAGGCTCTGCTTCTAACTTGGGCCCAAATTGTAAAATGGTCTTATCTATTGGCGATTTCGTTCCAATTCACATTCCAAGTAATATTCGGCATGCTAATTACATTGCCGGTTGCCAAATTGCATTATCTCTTATAGTTTCCGAGATATGGACTATCGATAATTTTACACCTTAGGCTCTGCTTCTAACTTGGGCCCAAATTGTAAAATGGTCTTATCTATTGGCGATTTCGTCCCAATTCACATTCCAAGTGAATATTCGGCATGCTAATTACATTGGCCGGTTGCGAAATTGCATTATCTCTTATAGTTTCCGAGATATGGACTATCAATAATTTACACCTTAGGCTCTGCTTCTAACTTGGGCCCAAATTGTAAAATGGTCTTATCTATTGCGATTTCGTTCCAATTCACATTCCAAGTAATATTCGGCATGCTAATTACATTGCCGGTTGCCAAATTGCATTATCTCTTATAGTTTCCGAGATATGGACTATCGATAATTTACACCTTAGGCTCTGCTTCTAACTTGGGGCCCAAATTGTAAAATGGTCTTATCTATTGGCGATTTCGTTCCAATTCACATTCCAAGTAATATTCGGCATGCTAATTACATTGCGGTTGCCAAATTGCATTATCTCTTATAGTTTCCGAGATATGGACTATCGATAATTTACACCTTAGGCTCTGCTTCAAACTTGGGCCCAAATTGTAAAATGGTCTTATCTATTGGCGATTTCGTTCCAATTCACACTCCAAGTAATATTCGGCATGCTAATTACATTGCCGGTTGCGAAATTGCATTATCTCTTATAGTTTCCGAGATATGGACTATCGATAATTTACACCTTAAGGCTCTGCTTCTAACTTGGGCCCAAATTGTAAAATGGTCTTATCTATTGGCGATTTCGTTCCAATTCACATTCCAAGTAATATTCGGCATGCTAATTACATTGCCGGTTGCCAAATTGCATTATCTCTCTTATAGTTTCCGAGATATGGACTATCGATAATTTACACCTTAGGCTCTGCTTCTAACTTGGGCCCAAATTGTAAAATGGTCTTATCTATTGGCGATTTCGTTCCAATTCACATTCCAAGTAATATTCGGCATGCTAATTACATTGCCGGATGCCAAATTGCATTATCTCTTATAGTTTCCGAGATATGGACTATCGATAATTTACACCTTAGGCTCTGCTTCTAACTTGGGCCCAAAATTGTAAAATGGTCTTACCTATTGGCGATTTCGTTCCAATTCACATTCCAAGTAATATCGGCATGCTAATTACATTTGCCGGTTGCCAAATTGCATTATCTCTTATACTTTCCCGAGATATGGGACTATCGATAATTTACACCTTAGGCTCTGCTTCTAACTTGGGCCCAAATTGTAAAATGGTCTTACCTATTGGCGATTTCGTTCCAATTCACATTCCAAGTAATATTCGGCATGCTAATTACATTGCCGGTTGCCAAATTGCATTATCTCTTATAGTTTCCGAGATATGGACTATCGATAATTTAACACCTTAGGCTCTGCTTCTAACTTGGGCCCAAATTGTAAAATGGTCTTATCTATTGGCGATTTCGTCCGAATTTCACATTCCAAGTGATAATTCGCATGCTAATTACATTGCCGGTTGCGAATTGCATTATCTCTTATAGTTTCCGAGATTATGGACTATCGATAATTTACACCTTAGGCTCTGCTTCTAACTTGGGCCCAAATTGTAAAATGGTCTTATCTATTGGCGATTTCGTTCCAATTCACACTCCAAGTAATATTCGGCATGCTAATTACATTGCCGGTTGCGAAATTGCATTATCTCTTATAGTTTCCGAGATATGGACTATCGATAATTTACACCTTAGGCTCTGCTTCTAACTTGGGCCCAAATTGTAAAATGGTCTTACCTATTGGCGATTTCGTTCCAATTCACATTCCAAGTAATATTCGGCATGCTAATTACATTGCCGGTTGCCAAATTGCATTATCTCTTATACTTTCCGAGATATGGACTATCGATAATTTACACCTTAGGCTCTGCTCTCTAACTTGCGGCCCAAATTGTAGAAATGGTCTTATCTATTGGCGATTTCGTTCCAATTCACATTCCAAGTAATATTCGGCATGCTAATTACATTGCCGGTTGCCAAATTGCATTATCTCTTATAGTTTCCGAGATATGGACTATCGATAATTTACCACCTTAGGCTCTGCTTCTAACTTGGGCCCAAATTGTAAAATGGTCTTATCTATTGGCGATTTCGTCCCCAATTCACATTCCAAGTGATATTCGGCATGCTAATTACATTGCCGGTGCGAAATTGCATTATCTCTTATAGTTTCCCGAGATATGGACTATCGATAATTTACACCTTAGGCTCTGCTTCTAACTTGGGCCCAAATTGTAAAATGGTCTTATCTATTGGCGATTTCGTTCCAATTCACATTCCAAGGTTCGTCCATCGATCGATGGACGAACCTCCAAGTAATATTCGGCATGCTAATTACATTGCCGGTTGCCAAATTGCATTATCTCTTATAGTTTCCGAGATATGGACTATCGATAATTTACACCTTAGGCCTCTGCTTCTAACTTGGGCCCAAATTGTAAAATGGTTTTATCTATTGGCGATTTCGTTCCAATTCACATTCCAAGTAATATTCGGCATGCTAATTACATTGCCGGTTGCCAAATTGCATTATCTCTTATAGTTCCCGAGATATGGACTATCGATAATTACACCTTAGGCTCTGCTTCTAACTTGGGCCAAATTGTAAAATGGTCTTATCTATTGAGGATTTTCGTTCCAATTCACATTCCAAGTAATATTCGGCATGCTAATTACATTGCCGGTTGCCAAATTGCATTATCTCTTATAGTTTCCGAGATATGGACTATCGATAATTTACACCTTAGGCTCTGCTTCTAACTTGGGCCCAAATTGTAAAATGGTCTTATCTATTGGCGATTTCGTTCCAATTCACATTCCAAGTAATATTCGGCATGCTAATTACATTGCCGGTTGCCAAATTGCATTATCTCTTATAGTTTCCGAGATATGGACTATCGATAATTTACACCTTAGGCTCTGCTTCTTACTTGGGCCCAAATTGTAAAATGGTCTTATCTATTGGCGATTTCGTTCCAATTCACACTCCAAGTAATATTCGGCATGCTAATTTACATTGCCGGTTGCGAAATTGCATTATCTCTTATAGTTTCCGAGATATGGACTATCAATAATTTACACCTTAGGCTCTGCTTCTAACTTGGGCCGCATATTGTAAAATGGTCTTATCTATTGGCGATTTCGTTCCAATTCACATTCCAAGTAATATTCGCATGCTAATTACATTGCCGGTTGCCAAATTTGCATTATCTCTTATAGTTTCTGAGATATGGACTATCGATAATTTACACCTTAGGCTCTCTGCTTCTAACTTGGGCTCCAAATTGTTAAAATGGCCTTATCTATTGGCGATTTCGTCCCAATTCACATTCCAAGTAATATTCGGCATGCTAATTACATTGCCGGTTGCCAAATTGCATTATCTCTTATAGTTTCCGAGATATGGACTATCGATAATTTACACCTTAGGCTCTGCTTCTAACTTGGGCCCAAATTGTAAAATGGTCTTATCTATTGGCAATTTCGTTCCAATTCACATTCCAAGTAATATTCGGCATGCTAATTACATTGCCGGTTGCCAAATTGCATTATCTCTTATAGTTTCCGAGATATGGACTATCGATAATTTACACCTTAGGCTCTGCTTCTAACTTGGGCCCAAATTGTAAAATGGTCTTATCTATTGGCGATTTCGTTCCAATTCACATTCCAAGTAATATTCGGCATGCTAATTACATTGCCCGTTGCCAAATTGCATTAACTCTTATAGTTTCCGAGATATGGACTATCGATAATTTACACCTTAGGCTCTGGCTTCTAACTTGGGCCCAAATTTGTAAAATGGTCTTATCTATTGGGCGATTTCGTTCCAATTCACATTCCAAGTAATATTCGGCATGCTAATTACATTGCCGGTTGCCAAATTGCATTATCTCTTATAGTTTCCGAGATATGGACTATCGATAATTTACACCATAGGCTCTGCTTATAACTTGGGCCCAAATTGTAAAATGGTCTTATCTATTGGCGATTTCGTTCCAATTCACATTCCAAGTAATATTCGGCATGCTAATTACATTGCCGGTTGCCAAATTGCATTATCTCTTATAGTTTCCGAAATATGGACTATCGATAATTTACACCTTAGGCTCTGCTTCTAACTTGGGCCCAAATTGTAAAATGGTCTTATCTATTGGCGATTTCGTTCCAATTCACATTTCAAGTATATTCGGCATGCTAATTACATTGCCGGTTGCCAAATTGAATTATCTCTTATAGTTTCCGAGATATGGACTATCGATAATTTACACCTTAGGCTCTGCTTCTAACTTGGGCCAAATTGTAAAATGGTCTTACCTATTGGCGATTTAGTTGCAATTCACATTCCAAGTAATATTCGGCATGCTAATTACATTGCCGGTTGCCAAATTGCAATTATCTCTTATAGTTTCCGAGATATGGACTATCGATAATTTACACCTTAGGGCTCTGCTTCTAACTTGGGCCCAAATTGTAAAATGGTCTTATCTACTTGGCGATTTCGTTCCAATTCACACTCCAAGTAATATTCGGCATGCTAATTACATTGCCGGTTGCCCAAATTGCATTATCTTCTTATAGTTTCCGAGATATGGACTCTCGATAATTTACACCTTAGGCTCTGCTTCTAACTTGGGCCCAAATTGTAAAATGGTCTTATCTATTGGCGATTTCGTTCCAATTCACACTCCAAGTAATATTCGGCATGCTAATTACATTGCCGGTTGCCAAATTGCATTATCTCTTATAGTTTCCGAGATATGGACTCTCGATAATTTACACCTTAGGCTCTGCTTCTAACTTGGGCCCCAAATTGTAAAATGGTCTTATCTATTGGCGATTTCGTTCCAATTCACATTCCAAGTAATATTCGGCATGCTAATTACATTGCCGGTTGCCAAATTGCATTATCTCTTATAGTTTCCGTAGATATGGACTATCGATAATTTACACCTTAGGCTCTGCTTCTAACTTGGGCCCAAATTGTAAAATGGTCTTATCTATTGGCGATTTCGTCCCAATTCACATTCCAAGTGATATTCGGCATGCTAATTACATTGCCGATTGCCGAAATTGCATTATCTCTTATAGTTTCCGAGATATGGACTATCAATAATTACACCTTAGGCTCTGCTTCTAACTTGGGCCCAAATTGTAAAATGGTCTTATCTATTGGCGATTTTCGTTCCAATTCACATTCCAAGTAATATTCGGCATGCTAATTACATTGCCGGTTGCCAAATTGCATTATCTCTTATAGTTTCCGAGATATGGACTATCGATAATTTACACCTTAGGCTCTGCTTCTAACTTGGGCCCAAATTGTAAAATGGTCTTATCTATTGGCGATTTCGTTCCAATTCACATTCCAAGGTAATATTCGGCATGCTAATTACATTGCCGGTTGCCAAATTGCATTATCTCTTATAGTTTCCGAGATATGGACTATCGATAATTTACACATTAGGCTCTGCTTCTAACTTGGGCCCAAATTGTAAAATGGTCTTATCTATTGGCGATTTCGTTCCAATTCACATTCCAAGTAATATTCGGCATGCTAATTACATTGCCGGTTGCCAAATTGCATTATCTCTTATAGTTTCCGAGATATGGACTATCGATAATTTACACCTTAGGCTCTGCTTCTAACTTGGGCCCCAAATTGTAAAAATGGTCTTATCTATTGGCGATTTCGTTCCAATTCACATTCCAAGTAATATTCGGCATGCTAATTACATTGCCGGTTGCCAAATTGCATTATCTCTTATAGTTTCCGAGATATGGACTATCGATAATTTACACCTTAGGCTCTGCTTCTAACTTGGGCCCAAATTGTAAAATGGTCTTATCTATTGGCGATTTCGTTCCAATTCACACTCCTAGTAATATTCGGCATGCTAATTACATTGCCGGTTGCGAAATTGCATTATCTCTTATAGTTCCCGAGATATGGACTATCAATAATTTACACCTTAGGCTCTGCTTCTAAATTGGGCCCAAATTGTAAAATGGTCTTATCTATTGGCGATTTCGTTCCAATTCACATTCCAAGTAATATTCGGCATGCTAATTACATTGCCGGTTGCCAAATTGCATTATCTCTTATAGTTTCCGAGATATGGACTATCGATAATTTACACCTTAGGCTCTGCTTCTAACTTGGGCCCAAATTGTAAAATGGCCTTATCTATTGGCGATTTCGTCCCAATTCACATTCCAAGTAATATTCGGCATGCTAATTACATTGCCGGTTGCGAAATTGCATTATCTCTTATAGTTTCAGAGATATGGACTATCGATAATTTACACCTTAGGCTCTGCTTCTAACTTGGGCCCAAATTGTAAAATGGTCTTATCTATTGGCCATTTCGTTCCAATTCACATTCAAGTAATATTCGGCATGCTAATTACATTGCCGGTTGCCAAATTGCATTATCTCTTATAGTTTCCGAGATATGGACTATCGATACTTTACACCTTAGGCTCTGCTTCTAACTTGGGCCCAAATTGTAAAATGGTCTTATCTATTGGCGATTTCGTTCCAATTCATATTCCAAGTAATATTCGGCATGCTGATTACATTGCCGGTTGCCAAATTGCATTAACTCTTATAGTTTCCGAGATATGGGCTATCGATAATTTACACCTTAGGCTCTGCTTCTAACTTGGGCCCAAATTGTAAAATGGTCTTATCTATTGGCGATTTCGTTCCAATTCACATTCCAAGTAATATTCGGCATGCTAATTTCATTGCCGGTTGCCAAATTGCATTATCTCTTATAGTTTCCGAGATATGGACTATCGATAATTTACACCATAGGCTCTGCTTCTAACTTGGGCCCAAATTGTAAAATGGCCTTATCTATTGGCGATTTCGTTCCAATTCACACTCCAAGTAATATTCGGCATGCTAATTACATTGCCGGTTGCCAAATTGCATTATCTCTTATAGTTTCCGAGTTATGGACTATCGATAATTTACACCTTAGGCTCTGCTTCTAACTTGGGCCCAAATTGTAAAATGGTCTTATCTATTGGCGATTTCGTTCCAATTCACATTCCAAGTAATATTCGGCATGCTAATTACATTGCCGGTTGCCAAATTGCATTATCTCTTATAGTTTCCGAGATATGGACTATCGATAATTTACACCTTAGGCTCTGCTTCTAACTTGGGCCCAAATTGTAAAATGTCTTATCTATTGGCGATTTCGTTCCAATTCACATTCGCAAGTAATATTCGGCATGCTAATTACATTGCCGGTTGCCAAATTGAATTATCTCTTATAGTTTCCGAGATATGGACTATCGATAATTTACACCTTAGGCTCTGCTTCTAACTTGGGCCCAAATTGTAAAATGGTCTTATCTATTGGCGATTTCGTCCCAATTCACATTCCAAGTAATATTCGGCATGCTAATTACATTGCCGGTTGCCAAATTGCATTATCTCTTATAGTTTCCGAGATATGGACTATCGATAATTTACACCTTAGGCTCTGCTTCTAACTTGGGCCCAAATTGTAAAATGGTCTTATCTATTGGCGATTTCGTCCCAATTCACATTCCAAGTGATATTCGGCATGCTAATTACATTGCCGGTTGCCAAATTGCATTATTTCTTATAGTTTCCGAGATATGGACTATCGATAATTTACACCTTAGGCTCTGCTTCTAACTTGGGCCCAAATTGTAAAATGGTCTTATCTATTGGCGATTTCGTTCCAATTCACATTCCAAGTGATATTCGGCATGCTAATTACATTGCCGGTTGCCAAATTGCATTATCTCTTATAGTTTCCGAGATATGGGACTATCGATAATTTACACCTTAGGCTCTGCTTCTAACTTGGGCCCAAATTGTAAAATGGTCTTATCTATTGGCGATTTCGTTCCAATTCACATTCCAAGTAATATTCGGCATGCTAATTACATTGCCGGTTGCCAAATTGCATTATCTCTTATAGTTTCCGAGATATGGACTATCGAGTAATTTACACCTTAGGCTCTGGTTCTAACTTGGCCCAAATTGTAAAATGGTCCTTATCTATTGGCGATTTCGTCCCAATTCCACATTCCAAGTAAATATTCGGCATGCTAATTACATTGCCGGTTGCCAAATTGCATTATCTCTTATAGTTTCCGAGATATGGACTATCAATAATTTTACACCTTAGGCTCTGGTTCTAACTTGGGCCCAAATTGTAAAATGGTCTTATCTATTGGCGATTTCGTTCCAATTCACATTCCAAGTAATATTCGGCATGCTAATTACATTTCCGGTTGCCAAATTGCATTATCTCTTATAGTTTCCGAGATATGGACTATCGATAATTTACACCTTAGGCTCTGCTTCTAACTTGGGCCCAAATTGTAAAATGGTCTTATCTATTGGCGATTTCGTTCCAATTCACATTCCAAGTAATATTCGGCATGCTAATTACATTGCCGGTTGCCAAATTGCATTATCTCTTATAGTTTCCGAGATATGGACTATCGATAATTTACACCATATGTTCTGCTTCTAACTTGGGCCCAAATTGTAAAATGGTCTTATCTATTGGCGATTTCGTTCCATTTCACATTCCAAGTAATATTCGGCATGATAATTACATTGCCGGTTGCCAAATTGCATTATCTCTTATAGTTTCCGAGATATGGATTATCGATAATTTACACCTTAGGCTCTGCTTCTAACTTGCTCCCAAATTGTAAAATGGTCTTATCTATTGGCGATTTCGTTCCAATTCACATTCAAGTAATATTCGGCCATGCTAATTACATTGCCTGTTGCCAAATTGTATTATCTCTTATGGTTTCCGAGATATGGACTATCGATAATTTACACCTTAGGCTCTGCTTCTAACTTGGGCCCAAATTGTAAAATGGTCTTACCTATTGGCGATTTCGTTCCAATTCACATTCCAAGTAATATTCGGCATGCTAATTACATTGCCGGTTGCGAAATTGCATTATCTCTTATAGTTTCCGAGATATGGACTATCAATAATTTACACCTTAGGCTCTGCTTCTAACTTGGGTCCAAATTATAAAATGGTCTTATCTATTGGCGATTTCGTTCCAATTCACATTCCAAGAAATATTCGGCATGCTAATTACATTGCGGTTGCCAAATTGCATTATCTCTTATAGTTTCCGAGATATGGACTATCGATAATTTACACCTTAGGCTCTGCTTCCAACTTGGGCCCAAATTGTAAAATGGTCTTATCTATTGGCGATTTCGTTCCAATTCACATTCCAAGTAATATTTCGGCATGCTAATTACATTGCCACGTTGCCAAATTGCATTATCTCTTATAGTTTCCGAGATATGGACTATCGATAATTTACACATTAGGCTCTGCTTCTAACTTGGGAACAAATTGTAAAATGGTCTTATCTATTGGCGATTTCGTTCCAATTCACATTCCAAGTAATATTGGCATGCTAATTACATTGCCGGTTGCCAAATTGCATTATCCTCTTATAGTTTTCCCGAGATATGGACTATCGATAATTTACAACCATAGGCTCTGCTTCTAACTTGGGGCCCAAATTGTAAAATGGTCTTATCTATTGCGATTTCGTTCCAATTCACATTCCAAGTAATATTCGGCATGCTAATTACATTGCCGGTTGCCAAATTGCATTATCTCTTATAGTTTCCGAGATATGGACTATCGATAATTTACACCTTAGGCTCTGCTTCTAACTTGCTCCCAAATTGTAAAATGGTCTTATCTATTGGCGATTTCGTTCCAATTCACATTCCAAGTAATATTCGGCATGCTAATTACATTGCCGGTTGCCAAATTGTATTATCTCTTATAGTTTCCGAGATATGGACTATCGATAATTTACACCTTAGGCTCTGCTTCTAACTTGGGCCCAAATTGTAAAATGGTCTTACTATTGGCGATTTCGTTCCAATTCACATTCCCAAGTAATATTCGGCATGCTAATTACATTGCCGGTTGCCAAATTGCATTATCTCTTATAGTTTCCGAGATATGGACTATCGATAATTTACACCTTAGGCTCTGCTTCTAACTTGGGCCCAAACTTGGGCCCAAATTGTAAAATGGTCTTATCTATTGGCGATTTCGTTCCAATTCACATTCCAAGTAATATTCGGCATGCTAATTACATTGCCGGTTGCCAAATTGCATTATCTCTTATAGTTTCCGAGATATGGACTATCGATAATTTACACCTTAGGCTCTGCTTCTAACTTGGGCCCAAATTGTAAAATGGCCTTATCTATTGGCGATTTCGTCCCAATTCACATTCCAAGTGATATTCGGCATGCTAATTACATTGCCGGTTGCGAAATTGCATTATCTCTTATAGTTTCCGAGATATGGACTATCAATAATTTACACCTTAGGCTCTGCTTCTAACTTGGGTCCAAATTGTGAAATGGTCTTATCTATTGGCGATTTCGTTCCAATTCACATTCCAAGAAATATTCGGCATGCTAATTACATTGCCGGTTGCCAAATTGCATTATCTTTTATAGTTTCCGAGATATGGACTATCGATAATTTACACCTTAGGCTCTGCTTCTAACTTGGGCCCAAATTGTAAAATGGTCTTATCTATTGGCGATTTCGTTCCAATTCACATTCCAAGTAATATTCGGCATGCTAATTACATTGCCGGTTGCCAAATTGCATTATCTCTTATAGTTTCCGAGATATGGACTATCGATAATTTACACCTTAGGCTCTGCTTCTAACTTGGGCCCAAATTGTAAAATGGTCTTATCTATTGGCGATTTCGTTCCAATTCACATTCCAAGTAATATTCGGCATGCTAATTACATTGCCGGTTGCCAAATTGCATTATCTCTTATAGTTTCCGAGATATGGACTATCGATAATTTACACCTTAGGCTCTGCTTCTAACTTGGGCCCAAATTGTAAAATGGTCTTATCTATTGGCGATTTCGTTCCAATTCACATTCCAAGTAATATTCTGCATGCTAATTACATTGCCGGTTGCCAAATTGCATTATCTCTTATAGTTTCCGAGATATGGACTATCGATAATTTACACCTTAGGCTCTGCTTCTAACTTGGGAACAAATTGTAAAATGGTCTTATCTATTGGCGATTTCGTTCCAATTCACATTCCAAGTAATATTCGGCATGCTAATTACATTGCCGGTTGCCAAATTGCATTATCTCTTATAGTTTCCGAGATATGGACTATCGATAATTTACACCTTAGGCTCTGCTTCTAACTTGGGCCCAAATTGTAAAATGGTCTTATCTATTGGCGATTTCGTTCCAATTCACATTCCAAGTAATATTCGGCATGCTAATTACATTGCCGGTTGCCAAATTGCATTATCTCTTATAGTTTCCGAGACATGGACTATCGATAATTTACACCTTAGGCTCTGCTTCTAACTTGGGCCCAAATTGTAAAATGGTCTTATCTATTGGCGATTTCGTTCCAATTCACATTCCAAGTAATATTCGGCATGCTAATTACATTGCCATTTGCCAAATTGCATTATCTCTTATAGTTTCCGAGATATTTACTATCGTTAATTTACACCTAAGGCTCTGCTTCTAACTTGGGCCCAAATTGTAAAATGGCCTTATCTATTGGCGATTTCGTTCCAATTCACATTCCAAGTAATATTCGGCATGCTAATTACATTGCCGGTTGCCAAATTGAATTATCTCTTATAGTTTCCGAGATATGGACTATCGATAATTTACACCTTAGGCTCTGCTTCTAACTTGGGCCCAAATTGTAAAATGGTCTTATCTATTGGCGATTTCGTCCCAATTCACATTCCAAGTAATATTCGGCATGCTAATTACATTGCCGGTTGCCAAATTGCATTATCTCTTATAGTTTCCGAGATATGGACTATCGATAATTTACACCTTAGGCTCTGCTTCTAACTTGGGCCCAAATTGTAAAATGGTCTTATCTATTGGCGATTTCGTCCCAATTCACATTCCAAGTGATATTCGGCATGCTAATTACATTGCCGGTTGCCAAATTGCATTATTTCTTATAGTTTCCGAGATATGGACTATCGATAATTTACACCTTAGGCTCTGCTTCTAACTTGGGCCCAAATTGTAAAATGGTCTTATCTATTGGCGATTTCGTTCCAATTCACATTCCAAGTGATATTCGGCATGCTAATTACATTGCCGGTTGCCAAATTGCATTATCTCTTATAGTTTCCGAGATATGGACTATCGATAATTTACACCTTAGGCTCTGCTTCTAACTTGGGCCCAAATTGTAAAATGGTCTTATCTATTGGCGATTTCGTTCCAATTCACATTCCAAGTAATATTCGGCATGCTAATTACATTGCCGGTTGCCAAATTGCATTATCTCTTATAGTTTCCGAGATATGGACTATCGATAATTTACACCTTAGGCTCTGGTTCTAACTTGGGCCCAAATTGTAAAATGGTCTTATCTATTGGCGATTTCGTCCCAATTCACATTCCAAGTAATATTCGGCATGCTAATTACATTGCCGGTTGCCAAATTGCATTATCTCTTATAGTTTCCGAGATATGGACTATCAATAATTTACACCTTAGGCTCTGGTTCTAACTTGGGCCCAAATTGTAAAATGGTCTTATCTATTGGCGATTTCGTTCCAATTCACATTCCAAGTAATATTCGGCATGCTAATTACATTTCCGGTTGCCAAATTGCATTATCTCTTATAGTTTCCGAGATATGGACTATCGATAATTTACACCTTAGGCTCTGCTTCTAACTTGGGCCCAAATTGTAAAATGGTCTTATCTATTGGCGATTTCGTTCCAATTCACATTCCAAGTAATATTCGGCATGCTAATTACATTGCCGGTTGCCAAATTGCATTATCTCTTATAGTTTCCGAGATATGGACTATCGATAATTTACACCATATGCTCTGCTTCTAACTTGGGCCCAAATTGTAAAATGGTCTTATCTATTGGCGATTTCGTTCCATTTCACATTCCAAGTAATATTCGGCATGATAATTACATTGCCGGTTGCCAAATTGCATTATCTCTTATAGTTTCCGAGATATGGATTATCGATAATTTACACCTTAGGCTCTGCTTCTAACTTGCTCCCAAATTGTAAAATGGTCTTATCTATTGGCGATTTCGTTCCAATTCACATTCCAAGTAATATTCGGCATGCTAATTACATTGCCGGTTGCCAAATTGTATTATCTCTTATGGTTTCCGAGATATGGACTATCGATAATTTACACCTTAGGCTCTGCTTCTAACTTGGGCCCAAATTGTAAAATGGTCTTACCTATTGGCGATTTCGTTCCAATTCACATTCCAAGTAATATTCGGCATGCTAATTACATTGCCGGTTGCGAAATTGCATTATCTCTTATAGTTTCCGAGATATGGACTATCAATAATTTACACCTTAGGCTCTGCTTCTAACTTGGGTCCAAATTGTAAAATGGTCTTATCTATTGGCGATTTCGTTCCAATTCACATTCCAAGAAATATTCGGCATGCTAATTACATTGCCGGTTGCCAAATTGCATTATCTCTTATAGTTTCCGAGATATGGACTATCGATAATTTACACCTTAGGCTCTGCTTCCAACTTGGGCCCAAATTGTAAAATGGTCTTATCTATTGGCGATTTCGTTCCAATTCACATTCCAAGTAATATTCGGCATGCTAATTACATTGCCAGTTGCCAAATTGCATTATCTCTTATAGTTTCCGAGATATGGACTATCGATAATTTACACATTAGGCTCTGCTTCTAACTTGGGAACAAATTGTAAAATGGTCTTATCTATTGGCGATTTCGTTCCAATTCACATTCCAAGTAATATTGGGCATGCTAATTACATTGCCGGTTGCCAAATTGCATTATCTCTTATAGTTTCCGAGATATGGACTATCGATAATTTACACCATAGGCTCTGCTTCTAACTTGGGCCCAAATTGTA
This sequence comes from Rhynchophorus ferrugineus, assembly GCF_030347505.1. Taxonomy (NCBI): domain Eukaryota; kingdom Metazoa; phylum Arthropoda; class Insecta; order Coleoptera; family Curculionidae; genus Rhynchophorus; species Rhynchophorus ferrugineus. The sequence continues at coordinate 20,966 of NW_027472920.1, forward strand.
AAATGGTCTTATCTATTGGCGATTTCGTTCCAATTCACATTCCAAGTAATATTCGGCATGCTAATTACATTGCCGGTTGCCAAATTGCATTATCTCTTATAGTTTCCGAGATATGGACTATCGATAATTTACACATTAGGCTCTGCTTCTAACTTGCTCCCAAATTGTAAAATGGTCTTATCTATTGGCGATTTCGTTCCAATTCACATTCCAAGTAATATTCGGCATGCTAATTACATTGCCGGTTGCCAAATTGTATTATCTCTTATAGTTTCCGAGATATGGACTATCGATAATTTACACCTTAGGCTCTGCTTCTAACTTGGGCCCAAATTGTAAAATGGTCTTACCTATTGGCGATTTCGTTCCAATTCACATTCCAAGTAATATTCGGCATGCTAATTACATTGCCGGTTGCCAAATTGCATTATCTCTTATAGTTTCCGAGATATGGACTATCGATAATTTACACCTTAGGCTCTGCTTCTAACTTGGGCCCAAATTGTAAAATGGTCTTATCTATTGGCGATTTCGTTCCAATTCACATTCCAAGTAATATTCGGCATGCTAATTACATTGCCGGTTGCCAAATTGCATTATCTCTTATAGTTTCCGAGATATGGACTATCGATAATTTACACCTTAGGCTCTGCTTCTAACTTGGGCCCAAATTGTAAAATGGCCTTATCTATTGGCGATTTCGTCCCAATTCACATTCCAAGTGATATTCGGCATGCTAATTACATTGCCGGTTGCGAAATTGCATTATCTCTTATAGTTTCCGAGATATGGACTATCAATAATTTACACCTTAGGCTCTGCTTCTAACTTGGGTCCAAATTGTGAAATGGTCTTATCTATTGGCGATTTCGTTCCAATTCACATTCCAAGAAATATTCGGCATGCTAATTACATTGCCGGTTGCCAAATTGCATTATCTTTTATAGTTTCCGAGATATGGACTATCGATAATTTACACCTTAGGCTCTGCTTCTAACTTGGGCCCAAATTGTAAAATGGTCTTATCTATTGGCGATTTCGTTCCAATTCACATTCCAAGTAATATTCGGCATGCTAATTACATTGCCGGTTGCCAAATTGCATTATCTCTTATAGTTTCCGAGATATGGACTATCGATAATTTACACCTTAGGCTCTGCTTCTAACTTGGGCCCAAATTGTAAAATGGTCTTATCTATTGGCGATTTCGTTCCAATTCACATTCCAAGTAATATTCGGCATGCTAATTACATTGCCGGTTGCCAAATTGCATTATCTCTTATAGTTTCCGAGATATGGACTATCGATAATTTACACCTTAGGCTCTGCTTCTAACTTGGGCCCAAATTGTAGAATGGTCTTATCTATTGGCGATTTCGTTCCAATTCACATTCCAAGTAATATTCTGCATGCTAATTACATTGCCGGTTGCCAAATTGCATTATCTCTTATAGTTTCCGAGATATGGACTATCGATAATTTACACCTTAGGCTCTGCTTCTAACTTGGGAACAAATTGTAAAATGGTCTTATCTATTGGCGATTTCGTTCCAATTCACATTCCAAGTAATATTCGGCATGCTAATTACATTGCCGGTTGCCAAATTGCATTATCTCTTATAGTTTCCGAGATATGGACTATCGATAATTTACACCTTAGGCTCTGCTTCTAACTTGGGCCCAAATTGTAAAATGGTCTTATCTATTGGCGATTTCGTTCCAATTCACATTCCAAGTAATATTCGGCATGCTAATTACATTGCCGGTTGCCAAATTGCATTATCTCTTATAGTTTCCGAGACATGGACTATCGATAATTTACACCTTAGGCTCTGCTTCTAACTTGGGCCCAAATTGTAAAATGGTCTTATCTATTGGCGATTTCGTTCCAATTCACATTCCAAGTAATATTCGGCATGCTAATTACATTGCCGTTTGCCAAATTGCATTATCTCTTATAGTTTCCGAGATATTAACTATCGTTAATTTACACCTAAGGCTCTGCTTCTAACTTGGGCCCAAATTGTAAAATGGCCTTATCTATTGGCGATTTCGTTCCAATTCACATTCCAAGTAATATTCGGCATGCTAATTACATTGCCGGTTGCCAAATTGCATTATCTCTTATAGTTTCCGAGATATGGACTATCGATAATTTACACCTTAGGCTCTGCTTCTAACTTGGGCCCAAATTGTAAAATGGTCTTATCTATTGGCGATTTCGTTCCAATTCACATTCGAAGTAATATTCGGCATGCTAATTACATTGCCGGTTGAAAATTGAATTATCTCTTATAGTTTCCGAGATATGGACTATCGATAATTTACACCTTAGGCTCTGCTTCTAACTTGGGCCCAAATTGTAAAATGGTCTTACCTATTGGCGATTTCGTTCCAATTCACATTCCAAGTAATATTCGGCATGCTAATTACATTGCCGGTTGCCAAATTGCATTATCTCTTATAGTTTCCGAGATATGGACTATCGATAATTTACACCTTAGGCTCTGCTTCTAACTTGGGCCCAAATTGTAAAATGGTCTTATCTATTGGCGATTTCGTTCCAATTCACATTCCAAGTAATATTCGGCATGCTAATTACATTGCCGGTTGCCAAATTGCATTATCTCTTATAGTTTCCGAGACATGGACTATCGATAATTTACACCTTAGGCTCTGCTTCTAACTTGGGCCCAAATTGTAAAATGGTCTTATCTATTGGCGATTTCGTTCCAATTCACATTCCAAGTAATATTCGGCATGCTAAATACATTGCCGTTTGCCAAATTGCATTATCTCTTATAGTTTCCGAGATATTTACTATCGTTAATTTACACCTAAGGCTCTGCTTCTAACTTGGGCCCAAATTGTAAAATGGCCTTATCTATTGGCGATTTCGTTCCAATTCACATTCCAAGTAATATTCGGCATGCTAATTACATTGCCGGTTGCCAAATTGCATTATCTCTTATAGTTTCCGAGATATGGACTATCGATAATTTACACCTTAGGCTCTGCTTCTAACTTGGGCCCAAATTGTAAAATGGTCTTATCTATTGGCGATTTCGTTCCAATTCACATTCCAAGTAATATTCGGCATGCTAATTACATTGCCGGTTGCCAAATTGCATTAACTCTTATAGTTTCCGAGATATGGACTATCGATAATTTACACCTTAGGCTCTGCTTCTAACTTGGGCCCAAATTGTAAAATGGTCTTATCTATAGGCGATTTCGTTCCAATTTACATTCCAAGTAATATTCGGCATGCTAATTACATTGCCGGTTGCCAAATTGCATTATCTCTTATAGTTTCCGAGATATGGACTATCGATAATTTACACCATAGGCTCTGCTTATAACTTGGGCCCAAATTGTAAAATGGTCTTATCTATTGGCGATTTCGTTCCAATTCACATTCCAAGTAATATTCGGCATGCTAATTACATTGCCGGTTGCCAAATTGCATTATCTCTTATAGTTTCCGAAATATGGACTATCGATAATTTACACCTTAGGCTCTGCTTCTAACTTGGGCCCAAATTGTAAAATGGTCTTATCTATTGGCGATTTCGTTCCAATTCACATTTCAAGTAATATTCGGCATGCTAATTACATTGCCGGTTGCCAAATTGAATTATCTCTTATAGTTTCCGAGATATGGACTATCGATAATTTACACCTTAGGCTCTGCTTCTAACTTGGGCCCAAATTGTAAAATGGTCTTACCTATTGGCGATTTAGTTGCAATTCACATTCCAAGTAATATTCGGCATGCTAATTACATTGCCGGTTGCCAAATTGCATTATCTCTTATAGTTTCCGAGATATGGACTATCGATAATTTACACCTTAGGCTCTGCTTCTAACTTGGGCCCAAATTGTAAAATGGTCTTATCTATTGGCGATTTCGTTCCAATTCACACTCCAAGTAATATTCGGCATGCTAATTACATTGCCGGTTGCCAAATTGCATTATCTCTTATAGTTTCCGAGATATGGACTCTCGATAATTTACACCTTAGGCTCTGCTTCTAACTTGGGCCCAAATTGTAAAATGGTCTTATCTATTGGCGATTTCGTTCCAATTCACACTCCAAGTAATATTCGGCATGCTAATTACATTGCCGGTTGCCAAATTGCATTATCTCTTATAGTTTCCGAGATATGGACTCTCGATAATTTACACCTTAGGCTCTGCTTCTAACTTGGGCCCAAATTGTAAAATGGTCTTATCTATTGGCGATTTCGTTCCAATTCACATTCCAAGTAATATTCGGCATGCTAATTACATTGCCGGTTGCCAAATTGCATTATCTCTTATAGTTTCCGAGATATGGACTATCGATAATTTACACCTTAGGCTCTGCTTCTAACTTGGGCCCAAATTGTAAAATGGTCTTATCTATTGGCGATTTCGTCCCAATTCACATTCCAAGTGATATTCGGCATGCTAATTACATTGCCGATTGCGAAATAGCATTATCTCTTATAGTTTCCGAGATATGGACTATCAATAATTTACACCTTAGGCTCTGCTTCTAACTTGGGCCCAAATTGTAAAATGGTCTTATCTATTGGCGATTTCGTTCCAATTCACATTCCAAGTAATATTCGGCATGCTAATTACATTGCCGGTTGCCAAATTGCATTATCTCTTATAGTTTCCGAGATATGGACTATCGATAATTTACACCTTAGGCTCTGCTTCTAACTTGGGCCCAAATTGTAAAATGGTCTTATCTATTGGCGATTTCGTTCCAATTCACATTCCAAGTAATATTCGGCATGCTAATTACATTGCCGGTTGCCAAATTGCATTATCTCTTATAGTTTCCGAGATATGGACTATCGATAATTTACACATTAGGCTCTGCTTCTAACTTGGGCCCAAATTGTAAAATGGTCTTATCTATTGGCGATTTCGTTCCAATTCACATTCCAAGTAATATTCGGCATGCTAATTACATTGCCGGTTGCCAAATTGCATTATCTCTTATAGTTTCCGAGATATGGACTATCGATAATTTACACCTTAGGCTCTGCTTCTAACTTGGGCCCAAATTGTAAAATGGTCTTATCTATTGGCGATTTCGTTCCAATTCACATTCCAAGTAATATTCGGCATGCTAATTACATTGCCGGTTGCCAAATTGCATTATCTCTTATAGTTTCCGAGATATGGACTATCGATAATTTACACCTTAGGCTCTGCTTCTAACTTGGGCCCAAATTGTAAAATGGTCTTATCTATTGGCGATTTCGTTCCAATTCACACTCCTAGTAATATTCGGCATGCTAATTACATTGCCGGTTGCGAAATTGCATTATCTCTTATAGTTTCCGAGATATGGACTATCAATAATTTACACCTTAGGCTCTGCTTCTAAATTGGGCCCAAATTGTAAAATGGTCTTATCTATTGGCGATTTCGTTCCAATTCACATTCCAAGTAATATTCGGCATGCTAATTACATTGCCGGTTGCCAAATTGCATTATCTCTTATAGTTTCCGAGATATGGACTATCGATAATTTACACCTTAGGCTCTGCTTCTAACTTGGGCCCAAATTGTAAAATGGCCTTATCTATTGGCGATTTCGTCCCAATTCACATTCCAAGTAATATTCGGCATGCTAATTACATTGCCGGTTGCGAAATTGCATTATCTCTTATAGTTTCAGAGATATGGACTATCGATAATTTACACCTTAGGCTCTGCTTCTAACTTGGGCCCAAATTGTAAAATGGTCTTATCTATTGGCCATTTCGTTCCAATTCACATTCCAAGTAATATTCGGCATGCTAATTACATTGCCGGTTGCCAAATTGCATTATCTCTTATAGTTTCCGAGATATGGACTATCGATACTTTACACCTTAGGCTCTGCTTCTAACTTGGGCCCAAATTGTAAAATGGTCTTATCTATTGGCGATTTCGTTCCAATTCATATTCCAAGTAATATTCGGCATGCTGATTACATTGCCGGTTGCCAAATTGCATTAACTCTTATAGTTTCCGAGATATGGGCTATCGATAATTTACACCTTAGGCTCTGCTTCTAACTTGGGCCCAAATTGTAAAATGGTCTTATCTATTGGCGATTTCGTTCCAATTCACATTCCAAGTAATATTCGGCATGCTAATTTCATTGCCGGTTGCCAAATTGCATTATCTCTTATAGTTTCCGAGATATGGACTATCGATAATTTACACCATAGGCTCTGCTTCTAACTTGGGCCCAAATTGTAAAATGGCCTTATCTATTGGCGATTTCGTTCCAATTCACATTCCAAGTAATATTCGGCATGCTAATTACATTGCCGGTTGCCAAATTGCATTATCTCTTATAGTTTCCGAGTTATGGACTATCGATAATTTACACCTTAGGCTCTGCTTCTAACTTGGGCCCAAATTGTAAAATGGTCTTATCTATTGGCGATTTCGTTCCAATTCACATTCCAAGTAATATTCGGCATGCTAATTACATTGCCGGTTGCCAAATTGCATTATCTCTTATAGTTTCCGAGATATGGACTATCGATAATTTACACCTTAGGCTCTGCTTCTAACTTGGGCCCAAATTGTAAAATGGTCTTATCTATTGGCGATTTCGTTCCAATTCACATTCCAAGTAATATTCGGCATGCTAATTACATTGCCGGTTGCCAAATTGAATTATCTCTTATAGTTTCCGAGATATGGACTATCGATAATTTACACCTTAGGCTCTGCTTCTAACTTGGGCCCAAATTGTAAAATGGTCTTATCTATTGGCGATTTCGTCCCAATTCACATTCCAAGTAATATTCGGCATGCTAATTACATTGCCGGTTGCCAAATTGCATTATCTCTTATAGTTTCCGAGATATGGACTATCGATAATTTACACCTTAGGCTCTGCTTCTAACTTGGGCCCAAATTGTAAAATGGTCTTATCTATTGGCGATTTCGTCCCAATTCACATTCCAAGTGATATTCGGCATGCTAATTACATTGCCGGTTGCCAAATTGCATTATTTCTTATAGTTTCCGAGATATGGACTATCGATAATTTACACCTTAGGCTCTGCTTCTAACTTGGGCCCAAATTGTAAAATGGTCTTATCTATTGGCGATTTCGTTCCAATTCACATTCCAAGTGATATTCGGCATGCTAATTACATTGCCGGTTGCCAAATTGCATTATCTCTTATAGTTTCCGAGATATGGACTATCGATAATTTACACCTTAGGCTCTGCTTCTAACTTGGGCCCAAATTGTAAAATGGTCTTATCTATTGGCGATTTCGTTCCAATTCACATTCCAAGTAATATTCGGCATGCTAATTACATTGCCGGTTGCCAAATTGCATTATCTCTTATAGTTTCCGAGATATGGACTATCGATAATTTACACCTTAGGCTCTGGTTCTAACTTGGGCCCAAATTGTAAAATGGTCTTATCTATTGGCGATTTCGTCCCAATTCACATTCCAAGTAATATTCGGCATGCTAATTACATTGCCGGTTACCAAATTGCATTATCTCTTATAGTTTCCGAGATATGGACTATCAATAATTTACACCTTAGGCTCTGGTTCTAACTTGGGCCCAAATTGTAAAATGGTCTTATCTATTGGCGATTTCGTTCCAATTCACATTCCAAGTAATATTCGGCATGCTAATTACATTGCCGGTTGCCAAATTGCATTATCTCTTATAGTTTCCGAGATATGGACTATCGATAATTTACACCTTAGGCTCTGCTTCTAACTTGGGCCCAAATTGTAAAATGGTCTTATCTATTGGCGATTTCGTTCCAATTCACATTCCAAGTAATATTCGGCATGCTAATTACATTGCCGGTTGCCAAATTGCATTATCTCTTATAGTTTCCGAGATATGGACTATCGATAATTTACACCATATGCTCTGCTTCTAACTTGGGCCCAAATTGTAAAATGGTCTTATCTATTGGCGATTTCGTTCCATTTCACATTCCAAGTAATATTCGGCATGATAATTACATTGCCGGTTGCCAAATTGCATTATCTCTTATAGTTTCCGAGATATGGATTATCGATAATTTACACCTTAGGCTCTGCTTCTAACTTGCTCCCAAATTGTAAAATGGTCTTATCTATTGGCGATTTCGTTCCAATTCACATTCCAAGTAATATTCGGCATGCTAATTACATTGCCGGTTGCCAAATTGTATTATCTCTTATGGTTTCCGAGATATGGACTATCGATAATTTACACCTTAGGCTCTGCTTCTAACTTGGGCCCAAATTGTAAAATGGTCTTACCTATTGGCGATTTCGTTCCAATTCACATTCCAAGTAATATTCGGCATGCTAATTACATTGCCGGTTGCGAAATTGCATTATCTCTTATAGTTTCCGAGATATGGACTATCAATAATTTACACCTTAGGCTCTGCTTCTAACTTGGGTCCAAATTGTAAAATGGTCTTATCTATTGGCGATTTCGTTCCAATTCACATTCCAAGAAATATTCGGCATGCTAATTACATTGCCGGTTGCCAAATTGCATTATCTCTTATAGTTTCCGAGATATGGACTATCGATAATTTACACCTTAGGCTCTGCTTCTAACTTGGGCCCAAATTGTAAAATGGTCTTATCTATTGGCGATTTCGTTCCAATTCACATTCCAAGTAATATTCGGCATGCTAATTACATTGCCGGTTGCCAAATTGCATTATCTCTTATAGTTTCCGAGATATGGACTATCGATAATTTACACCTTAGGCTCTGCTTCTAACTTGGGCCCAAATTGTAAAATGGTCTTATCTATTGGCGATTTCGTTCCAATTCACATTCCAAGTAATATTCGGCATGCTAATTACATTGCCGGTTGCCAAATTGCATTATCTCTTATAGTTTCCGAGATATGGACTATCGATAATTTACACCTTAGGCTCTGCTTCTAACTTTGGCCCAAATTGTAAAATGGTCTTATCTATTGGCGATTTCGTTCCAATTCACATTCCAAGTAATATTCGGCATGCTAATTACATTGCCAGTTGCCAAATTGCATTATCTCTTATAGTTTCCGAGATATGGACTATCGATAATTTACACATTAGGCTCTGCTTCTAACTTGGGAACAAATTGTAAAATGGTCTTATCTATTGGCGATTTCGTTCCAATTCACATTCCAAGTAATATTGGGCATGCTAATTACATTGCCGGTTGCCAAATTGCATTATCTCTTATAGTTTCCGAGATATGGACTATCGATAATTTACACCATAGGCTCTGCTTCTAACTTGGGCCCAAATTGTAAAATGGTCTTATCTATTGGCGATTTCGTTCCAATTCACATTCCAAGTAATATTCGGCATGCTAATTACATTGCCGGTTGCCAAATTGCATTATCTCTTATAGTTTCCGAGATATGGACTATCGATAATTTACACCTTAGGCTCTGCTTCTAACTTGCTCCCAAATTGTAAAATGGTCTTATCTATTGGCGATTTCGTTCCAATTCACATTCCAAGTAATATTCGGCATGCTAATTACATTGCCGGTTGCCAAATTGTATTATCTCTTATAGTTTCCGAGATATGGACTATCGATAATTTACACCTTAGGCTCTGCTTCTAACTTGGGCCCAAATTGTAAAATGGTCTTACCTATTGGCGATTTCGTTCCAATTCACATTCCAAGTAATATTCGGCATGCTAATTACATTGCCGGTTGCCAAATTGCATTATCTCTTATAGTTTCCGAGATATGGACTATCGATAATTTACACCTTAGGCTCTGCTTCTAACTTGGGCCCAAATTGTAAAATGGTCTTATCTATTGGCGATTTCGTTCCAATTCACATTCCAAGTAATATTCGGCATGCTAATTACATTGCCGGTTGCCAAATTGCATTATCTCTTATAGTTTCCGAGATATGGACTATCGATAATTTACACCTTAGGCTCTGCTTCTAACTTGGGCCCAAATTGTAAAATGGCCTTATCTATTGGCGATTTCGTCCCAATTCACATTCCAAGTGATATTCGGCATGCTAATTACATTGCCGGTTGCGAAATTGCATTATCTCTTATAGTTTCCGAGATATGGACTATCAATAATTTACACCTTAGGCTCTGCTTCTAACTTGGGTCCAAATTGTGAAATGGTCTTATCTATTGGCGATTTCGTTCCAATTCACATTCCAAGAAATATTCGGCATGCTAATTACATTGCCGGTTGCCAAATTGCATTATCTTTTATAGTTTCCGAGATATGGACTATCGATAATTTACACCTTAGGCTCTGCTTCTAACTTGGGCCCAAATTGTAAAATGGTCTTATCTATTGGCGATTTCGTTCCAATTCACATTCCAAGTAATATTCGGCATGCTAATTACATTGCCGGTTGCCAAATTGCATTATCTCTTATAGTTTCCGAGATATGGACTATCGATAATTTACACCTTAGGCTCTGCTTCTAACTTGGGCCCAAATTGTAAAATGGTCTTATCTATTGGCGATTTCGTTCCAATTCACATTCCAAGTAATATTCGGCATGCTAATTACATTGCCGGTTGCCAAATTGCATTATCTCTTATAGTTTCCGAGATATGGACTATCGATAATTTACACCTTAGGCTCTGCTTCTAACTTGGGCCCAAATTGTAAAATGGTCTTATCTATTGGCGATTTCGTTCCAATTCACATTCCAAGTAATATTCTGCATGCTAATTACATTGCCGGTTGCCAAATTGCATTATCTCTTATAGTTTCCGAGATATGGACTATCGATAATTTACACCTTAGGCTCTGCTTCTAACTTGGGAACAAATTGTAAAATGGTCTTATCTATTGGCGATTTCGTTCCAATTCACATTCCAAGTAATATTCGGCATGCTAATTACATTGCCGGTTGCCAAATTGCATTATCTCTTATAGTTTCCGAGATATGGACTATCGATAATTTACACCTTAGGCTCTGCTTCTAACTTGGGCCCAAATTGTAAAATGGTCTTATCTATTGGCGATTTCGTTCCAATTCACATTCCAAGTAATATTCGGCATGCTAATTACATTGCCGGTTGCCAAATTGCATTATCTCTTATAGTTTCCGAGACATGGACTATCGATAATTTACACCTTAGGCTCTGCTTCTAACTTGGGCCCAAATTGTAAAATGGTCTTATCTATTGGCGATTTCGTTCCAATTCACATTCCAAGTAATATTCGGCATGCTAATTACATTGCCGTTTGCCAAATTGCATTATCTCTTATAGTTTCCGAGATATTTACTATCGTTAATTTACACCTAAGGCTCTGCTTCTAACTTGGGCCCAAATTGTAAAATGGCCTTATCTATTGGCGATTTCGTTCCAATTCACATTCCAAGTAATATTCGGCATGCTAATTACATTGCCGGTTGCCAAATTGCATTATCTCTTATAGTTTCCGAGATATGGACTATCGATAATTTACACCTTAGGCTCTGCTTCTAACTTGGGCCCAAATTGTAAAATGGTCTTATCTATTGGCGATTTCGTTCCAATTCACATTCGAAGTAATATTCGGCATGCTAATTACATTGCCGGTTGAAAATTGAATTATCTCTTATAGTTTCCGAGATATGGACTATCGATAATTTACACCTTAGGCTCTGCTTCTAACTTGGGCCCAAATTGTAAAATGGTCTTACCTATTGGCGATTTCGTTCCAATTCACATTCCAAGTAATATTCGACATGCTAATTACATTGCCGGTTGCCAAATTGCATTATCTCTTATAGTTTCCGAGATATGGACTATCGATAATTTACACCTTAGGCTCTGCTTCTAACTTGGGCCCAAATTGTAAAATGGTCTTATCTATTGGCGATTTCGTTCCAATTCACATTCCAAGTAATATTCGGCATGCTAATTACATTGCCGGTTGCCAAATTGCATTATCTCTTATAGTTTCCGAGACATGGACTATCGATAATATACACCTTAGGCTCTGCTTCTAACTTGGGCCCAAATTGTAAAATGGTCTTATCTATTGGCGATTTCGTTCCAATTCACATTCCAAGTAATATTCGGCATGCTAATTACATTGCCGTTTGCCAAATTGCATTATCTCTTATAGTTTGCGAGATATTTACTCTCGTTAATTTACACCTAAGGCTCTGCTTCTAACTTGGGCCCAAATTGTAAAATGGCCTTATCTATTGGCGATTTCGTTCCAATTCACATTCCAAGTAATATTCGGCATGCTAATTACATTGCCGGTTGCCAAATTGCATTATCTCTTATAGTTTCCGAGATATGGACTATCGATAATTTACACCTTAGGCTCTGCTTCTAACTTGGGCCCAAATTGTAAAATGGTCTTACCTATTGGCGATTTCGTTTCAATTCACATTCCAAGTAATATTCGGCATGCTAATTACATTGCCGGTTGCCAAATTGCATTATCTCTTATAGTTTCCGAGATATGGACTATCGATAATTTACACCTTAGGCTCTGCTTCTAACTTGGGCCCAAATTGTAAAATGGTCTTATCTATTGGCGATTTCGTTCCAATTCACATTCCAAGTAATATTCGGCATGCTAATTACATTGCCGGTTGCCAAATTGCATTATCTCTTATAGTTTCCGAGATATGGACTATCGATAATTTACACCTTAGGCTCTGCTTCTAACTTGGGCCCAAATTGTAAAATGGTCTTATCTATTGGCGATTTCGTCCCAATTCACATTCCAAGTGATATTCGGCATGCTAATTACATTGCCGGTTGCGAAATTGCATTATCTCTTATAGTTTCCGAGATATGGACTATCAATAATTTACACCTTAGGCTCAGCTTCTAACTTGGGCCCAAATTGTAAAATGGTCTTATCTATTGGCGATTTCGTTCCAATTCACATTCCAAGTAATATTCGGCATGCTAATTACATTGCCGGTTGCCAAATTGCATTATCTCTTATAGTTTCCGAGATATGGACTATCGATAATTTACACCTTAAGCTCTGCTTCTAACTTGGGCCCAAATTGTAAAATGGTCTTATCTATTGGCGATTTCGTTCCAATTCACATTCCAAATAATATTCGGCATGCTAATTACATTGCCGGTTGCCAAATTGCATTATCTCTTATAGTTTCCGAGATATGGACTATCGATAAATTACACCTTAGGCTCCGCTTCTAACTTGGGCCCAAATTGTAAAATTGTCTTATCTATTGGCGATTTCGTTCCAATTCACATTCCAAGTAATATTCGGCATGCTAATTACATTGCCGGTTGCCAAATTGAATTATCTCTTATAGTTTCCGAGATATGGACTATCGATAATTTACACCTTAGGCTCTGCTTCTAACTTGGGCCCAAATTGTAAAATGGTCTTACCTATTGGCGATTTCGTTCCAATTCACATTCCAAGTAATATTCGGCATGCTAATTACATTGCCGGTTGCCAAATTGCATCATCTCTTATAGTTTCCGAGATATGGACTATCGATAATTTACACCTTAGGCTCTGCTTCTAACTTGGGCCCAAATTGTAAAATGGTCTTATCTATTGGCGATTTCGTTCCAATTCACATTCCAAGTAATATTCGGCATGCTAATTACATTGCCGGTTGCCAAATTGCATTATCTCTTATACTTTCCGAGATATGGACTATCGATAATTTACACCTTAGGCTCTGCTTCTAACTTGGGCCCAAATTGTAAAATGGTCTTATCTATTGGCGATTTCGTCCCAATTCACATTCCAAGTGATATTCGGCATGCTAATTACATTGCCGGTTGCGAAATTGCATTATTTCTTATAGTTTCCGAGATATAGACTATCGATAATTTACACCTTAGGCTCTGCTTCTAACTTGGGCCCAAATTGTAAAATGGTCTTATCTATTGGCGATTTCGTTCCAATTCACATTCCAAGTAATATTCGGCATGCTAATTACATTGCCGGTTGCCAAATTGCATTATCTCTTATAGTTTCCGAGATATGGACTATCGATAATTTACACCTTAGGCTCTGCTTCTAACTTGGGCGCAAATTGTAAAATGGTCTTATCTATTGGCGATTTCGTTCCAATTCACATTCCAAGTAATATTCGGCATCCTAATTACATTGCCGGTTGCCAAATTGCATTATCTCTTATAGTTTCCGAGATATGGACTATCGATAATTTACACCTTAGGCTCTGCTTCTAACTTGGGCCCAAATTGTAAAATGGTCTTATCTATTGGCGATTTCGTCCCAATTCACATTCCAAATGATATTCGGCATGCTAATTACATTGCCGGTTGCGAAATTGCATTATCTCTTATAGTTTCCTAGATATGGACTATCAATAATTTACACCTTAGGCTCTGCTTCTAACTTGGGTCCAAATTGTAAAATGGTCTTATCTATTGGCGATTTCGTTCCAATTCACATTCCAAGTAATATTCGGCATGCTAATTACATTGCCGGTTGCCAAATTGCATTATCTCTTATAGTTTCCGAGATATGGACTATCGATAATTTACACCTTAGGCTCTGCTTCTAACTTGGGCCCAAATTGTAAAATGGTCTTATCTATTGGCGATTTCGTTCCAATTCACATTCCAAGTAATATTCGGCATGCTAATTACATTGCCGTTTGCCAAATTGCATTATCTCTTATAGTTTCCGAGATATGGACTATCGATAATTTACACCTTAGGCTCTGCTTCTAACTTGGGCCCAAATTGTAAAATGGTCTTATCTATTGGCGATTTCGTTCCAATTCACATTCCAAGTAATATTCGGCATGCTAATTACATTGCCGGTTGCCAAATTGCATTATCTCTTATAGTTTCCGAGATATGGACTATCGATAATTTACACCTTAGGCTCTGCTTCTAACTTGGGCCCAAATTGTAAAATGGTCTTATCTATTGGCGATTTCGTTCCAATTCACATTCCAAGAAATATTCGGCATGCTAATTACATTGCCGGTTGCCAAATTGCATTATCTCTTATAGTTTCCGAGATATGGACTATCGATAATTTACACCTTAGGCTCTGCTTCTAACTTGGGCCCAAATTGTAAAATGGTCTTATCTATTGGCGATTTCGTTCCAATTCACATTCCAAGTAATATTCGGCATGCTAATTACATTGCCGGTTGCGAAATTGCATTATCTCTTATAGTTTCCGAGATATGGACTATCGATAATTTACACCTTAGGCTCTGCTTCTAACTTGGGCCCAAATTGTAAAATGGTCTTATCTATTGGTGATTTCGTCCCAATTCACATTCCAAGTAATATTCGGCATGCTAATTACATTGCCGGTTGCCAAATTGCATTATCTCTTATAGTTTCCGAGATATGGACTATCGATAATTTACACCTTAGGCTCTGCTTCTAACTTGGGCCCAAATTGTAAAATGGTCTTATCTATTGGCGATTTCGTCCCAATTCACATTCCAAGTGATATTCGGCATGCTAATTACATTGCCGGTTGCCAAATTGCATTATTTCTTATAGTTTCCGAGATATGGACTATCGATAATTTACACCTTAGGCTCTGCTTCTAACTTGGGCCCAAATTGTAAAATGGTCTTATCTATTGGCGATTTCGTTCCAATTCACATTCCAAGTGATATTCGGCATGCTAATTACATTGCCGGTTGCCAAATTGCATTATCTCTTATAGTTTCCGAGATATGGACTATCGATAATTTACACCTTAGGCTCTGCTTCTAACTTGGGCCCAAATTGTAAAATGGTCTTATCTATTGGCGATTTCGTTCCAATTCACATTCCAAGTAATATTCGGCATGCTAATTACATTGCCGGTTGCCAAATTGCATTATCTCTTATAGTTTCCGAGATATGGACTATCGATAATTTACACCTTAGGCTCTGGTTCTAACTTGGGCCCAAATTGTAAAATGGTCTTATCTATTGGCGATTTCGTCCCAATTCACATTCCAAGTAATATTCGGCATGCTAATTACATTGCCAGTTGCCAAATTGCATTATCTCTTATAGTTTCCGAGATATGGACTATCAATAATTTACACCTTAGGCTCTGCTTCTAACTTGGGCCCAAATTGTAAAATGGTCTTATCTATTGGCGATTTCGTTCCAATTCACATTCCAAGTAATATTCGGCATGCTAATTACATTGCCGGTTGCCAAATTGCATTATCTCTTATAGTTTCCGAGATATGGACTATCGATAATTTACACCTTAGGCTCTGCTTCTAACTTGGGCCCAAATTGTAAAATGGTCTTATCTATTGGCGATTTCGTTCCAATTCACATTCCAAGTAATATTCGGCATGCTAATTACATTGCCGGTAGCCAAATTGCATTATCTCTTATAGTTTCCGAGATATGGACTATCGATAATTTACACCTTAGGCTCTGCTTCTAACTTGGGCCCAAATTGTAAAATGGTCTTATCTATTGGCGATTTCGTTCCAATTCACATTCCAAGTAATATTCGGCATGCTAATTACATTGCCGGTTGCCAAATTGCATTATCTCTTATAGTTTCCGAGATATGGACTATCGATAATTTACACCTTAGGCTCTGCTTCTAACTTGGGCCCAAATTGTAAAATGGTCTTTTCTATTGGCGATTTCGTTCCAATTCACATTCCAAGAAATATTCGGCATGCTAATTACATTGCCGGTTGCCAAATTGCATTATCTCTTATAGTTTCCGAGATATGGACTATCGATAATTTACACCTTAGGCTCTGCTTCTAACTTGGGCCCAAATTGTAAAATGGTCTTATCTATTGGCGATTTCGTTCCAATTCACATTCCAAGTAATATTCGGCATGCTAATTACATTGCCGGTTGCCAAATTGCATTATCTCTTATAGTTTCCGAGATATGGACTGTCGATAATTTACACCTTAGGCTCTGCTTCTAACTTGGGCCCAAATTGTAAAATGGTCTTATCTATTGGCGATTTCGTCCCAATTCACATTCCAAGTGATATTCGGCATGCTAATTACATTGCCGGTTGCGAAATTGCATTATCTCTTATAGTTTCCGAGATATGGACTATCGATAATTTACACCTTAGGCTCTGCTTCTAACTTGGGCCCAAATTGTAAAATGGTCTTATCTATTGGCGATTTCGTCCCAATTCACATTCCAAGTGATATTCGGCATGCTAATTACATTGCCGGTTGCCAAATTGCATTATCTCTTATAGTTTCCGAGATATGGACTATCGATAATTTACACCTTAGGCTCTGCTTCTAACTTGGGCCCAAATTGTAAAATGGTCTTATCTATTGGCGATTTCGTTCCAATTCACATTCCAAGTAATATTCGGCATGCTAATTACATTGCCGGTTGCCAAATTGCATTATCTCTTATAGTTTCCGAGATATGGACTGTCGATAATTTACACCTTAGGCTCTGCTTCTAACTTGGGCCCAAATTGTAAAATGGTCTTATCTATTGGCGATTTCGTCCCAATTCACATTCCAAGTGATATTCGGCATGCTAATTACATTGCCGGTTGCGAAATTGCATTATCTCTTATAGTTTCCGAGATATGGACTATCGATAATTTACACCTTAGGCTCTGCTTCTAACTTGGGCCCAAATTGTAAAATGGTCTTATCTATTGGCGATTTCGTCCCAATTCACATTCCAAGTGATATTCGGCATGCTAATTACATTGCCGG
Source organism: Rhynchophorus ferrugineus (assembly GCF_030347505.1). Taxonomy (NCBI): domain Eukaryota; kingdom Metazoa; phylum Arthropoda; class Insecta; order Coleoptera; family Curculionidae; genus Rhynchophorus; species Rhynchophorus ferrugineus. The sequence continues at coordinate 38,616 of NW_027472920.1, forward strand.
TTGCCAAATTGCATTATCTCTTATAGTTTCCGAGATATGGACTATCGATAATTTACACCTTAGGCTCTGCTTCTAACTTGGGCCCAAATTGTAAAATGGTCTTATCTATTGGCGATTTCGTTCCAATTCACATTCCAAGTAATATTCGGCATGCTAATTACATTGCCGGTTGCCAAATTGCATTATCTCTTATAGTTTCCGAGATATGGACTATCGATAATTTACACCTTAGGCTCTGCTTCTAACTTGGGCCCAAATTGTAAAATGGTCTTATCTATTGGCGATTTCGTTCCAATTCACATTCCAAGTAATATTCGGCATGCTAATTACATTGCCGGTTGCCAAATTGCATTATCTCTTATAGTTTCCGAGATATGGACTATCGATAATTTACACCTTAGGCTCTGCTTCTAACTTGGGCCCAAATTGTAAAATGGTCTTATCTATTGGCGATTTCGTTCCAATTCACATTCCAAGTAATATTCGGCATGCTAATTACATTGCCGGTTGCCAAATTGCATTATCTCTTATAGTTTCCGAGATATGGACTATCGATAATTTACACCTTAGGCTCTGCTTCTAACTTGGGCCCAAATTGTAAAATAGTCTTATCTATTGGCGATTTCGTTCCAATTCACATTCCAAGAAATATTCGGCATGCTAATTACATTGCCGGTTGCCAAATTGCATTATCTCTTATAGTTTCCGAGATATGGACTATCGATAATTTACACCTTAGGCTCTGCTTCTAACTGGGGCCCAAATTGTAAAATGGTCTTATCTATTGGCGATTTCGTTCCAATTCACATTCCAAGTAATATTCGGCATGCTAATTACATTGCCGGTTGCGAAATTGCATTATCTCTTATAGTTTCCGAGATATGGACTATCGATAATTTACACCTTAGGCTCTGCTTCTAACTTGGGCCCAAATTGTAAAATGGTCTTATCTATTGGCGATTTCGTCCCAATTCACATTCCAAGTGATATTCGGCATGCTAATTACATTGCCGGTTACGAAATTGCATTATTTCTTATAGTTTCCGAGATATAGACTATCGATAATTTACACCTTAGGCTCTGCTTCTAACTTGGGCCCAAATTGTAAAATGGTCTTATCTATTGGCGATTTCGTTCCAATTCACATTCCAAGTAATATTCGGCATGCTAATTACATTGCCGGTTGCCAAATTGCATTATCTCTTATAGTTTCCGAGATATGGACTATCGATAATTTACACCTTAGGCTCTGCTTCTAACTTGGGCGCAAATTGTAAAATGGTCTTATCTATTGGCGATTTCGTTCCAATTCACATTCCAAGTAATATTCGGCATCCTAATTACATTGCCGGTTGCCAAATTGCATTATCTCTTATAGTTTCCGAGATATGGACTATCGATAATTTACACCTTAGGCTCTGCTTCTAACTTGGGCCCAAATTGTAAAATGGTCTTATCTATTGGCGATTTCGTCCCAATTCACATTCCAAATGATATTCGGCATGCTAATTACATTGCCGGTTGCGAAATTGCATTATCTCTTATAGTTTCCTAGATATGGACTATCAATAATTTACACCTTAGGCTCTGCTTCTAACTTGGGTCCAAATTGTAAAATGGTCTTATCTATTGGCGATTTCGTTCCAATTCACATTCCAAGTAATATTCGGCATGCTAATTACATTGCCGGTTGCCAAATTGCATTATCTCTTATAGTTTCCGAGATATGGACTATCGATAATTTACACCTTAGGCTCTGCTTCTAACTTGGGCCCAAATTGTAAAATGGTCTTATCTATTGGCGATTTCGTTCCAATTCACATTCCAAGTAATATTCGGCATGCTAATTACATTGCCGTTTGCCAAATTGCATTATCTCTTATAGTTTCCGAGATATGGACTATCGATAATTTACACCTTAGGCTCTGCTTCTAACTTGGGCCCAAATTGTAAAATGGTCTTATCTATTGGCGATTTCGTTCCAATTCACATTCCAAGTAATATTCGGCATGCTAATTACATTGCCGGTTGCCAAATTGCATTATCTCTTATAGTTTCCGAGATATGGACTATCGATAATTTACACCTTAGGCTCTGCTTCTAACTTGGGCCCAAATTGTAAAATGGTCTTATCTATTGGCGATTTCGTTCCAATTCACATTCCAAGAAATATTCGGCATGCTAATTACATTGCCGGTTGCCAAATTGCATTATCTCTTATAGTTTCCGAGATATGGACTATCGATAATTTACACCTTAGGCTCTGCTTCTAACTTGGGCCCAAATTGTAAAATGGTCTTATCTATTGGCGATTTCGTTCCAATTCACATTCCAAGTAATATTCGGCATGCTAATTACATTGCCGGTTGCGAAATTGCATTATCTCTTATAGTTTCCGAGATATGGACTATCGATAATTTACACCTTAGGCTCTGCTTCTAACTTGGGCCCAAATTGTAAAATGGTCTTATCTATTGGCGATTTCGTCCCAATTCACATTCCAAGTAATATTCGGCATGCTAATTACATTGCCGGTTGCCAAATTGCATTATCTCTTATAGTTTCCGAGATATGGACTATCGATAATTTACACCTTAGGCTCTGCTTCTAACTTGGGCCCAAATTGTAAAATGGTCTTATCTATTGGCGATTTCGTCCCAATTCACATTCCAAGTGATATTCGGCGTGCTAATTACATTGCCGGTTGCCAAATTGCATTATTTCTTATAGTTTCCGAGATATGGACTATCGATAATTTACACCTTAGGCTCTGCTTCTAACTTGGGCCCAAATTGTAAAATGGTCTTATCTATTGGCGATTTCGTTCCAATTCACATTCCAAGTGATATTCGGCATGCTAATTACATTGCCGGTTGCCAAATTGCATTATCTCTTATAGTTTCCGAGATATGGACTATCGATAATTTACACCTTAGGCTCTGCTTCTAACTTGGGCCCAAATTGTAAAATGGTCTTATCTATTGGCGATTTCGTTCCAATTCACATTCCAAGTAATATTCGGCATGCTAATTACATTGCCGGTTGCCAAATTGCATTATCTCTTATAGTTTCCGAGATATGGACTATCGATAATTTACACCTTAGGCTCTGGTTCTAACTTGGGCCCAAATTGTAAAATGGTCTTATCTATTGGCGATTTCGTCCCAATTCACATTCCAAGTAATATTCGGCATGCTAATTACATTGCCGGTTGCCAAATTGCATTATCTCTTATAGTTTCCGAGATATGGACTATCAATAATTTACACCTTAGGCTCTGGTTCTAACTTGGGCCCAAATTGTAAAATGGTCTTATCTATTGGCGATTTCGTTCCAATTCACATTCCAAGTAATATTCGGCATGCTAATTACATTGCCGGTTGCCAAATTGCATTATCTCTTATAGTTTCCGAGATATGGACTATCGATAATTTACACCTTAGGCTCTGCTTCTAACTTGGGCCCAAATTGTAAAATGGTCTTATCTATTGGCGATTTCGTTCCAATTCACATTCCAAGTAATATTCGGCATGCTAATTACATTGCCGGTAGCCAAATTGCATTATCTCTTATAGTTTCCGAGATATGGACTATCGATAATTTACACCTTAGGCTCTGCTTCTAACTTGGGCCCAAATTGTAAAATGGTCTTATCTATTGGCGATTTCGTTCCAATTCACATTCCAAGTAATATTCGGCATGCTAATTACATTGCCGGTTGCCAAATTGCATTATCTCTTATAGTTTCCGAGATATGGACTATCGATAATTTACACCTTAGGCTCTGCTTCTAACTTGGGCCCAAATTGTAAAATGGTCTTTTCTATTGGCGATTTCGTTCCAATTCACATTCCAAGAAATATTCGGCATGCTAATTACATTGCCGGTTGCCAAATTGCATTATCTCTTATAGTTTCCGAGATATGGACTATCGATAATTTACACCTTAGGCTCTGCTTCTAACTTGGGCCCAAATTGTAAAATGGTCTTATCTATTGGCGATTTCGTTCCAATTCACATTCCAAGTAATATTCGGCATGCTAATTACATTGCCGGTTGCCAAATTGCATTATCTCTTATAGTTTCCGAGATATGGACTGTCGATAATTTACACCTTAGGCTCTGCTTCTAACTTGGGCCCAAATTGTAAAATGGTCTTATCTATTGGCGATTTCGTCCCAATTCACATTCCAAGTGATATTCGGCATGCTAATTACATTGCCGGTTGCGAAATTGCATTATCTCTTATAGTTTCCGAGATATGGACTATCGATAATTTACACCTTAGGCTCTGCTTCTAACTTGGGCCCAAATTGTAAAATGGTCTTATCTATTGGCGATTTCGTCCCAATTCACATTCCAAGTGATATTCGGCATGCTAATTACATTGCCGGTTGCCAAATTGCATTATCTCTTATAGTTTCCGAGATATGGACTATCGATAATTTACACCTTAGGCTCTGCTTCTAACTTGGGCCCAAATTGTAAAATGGTCTTATCTATTGGCGATTTCGTTCCAATTCACATTCCAAGTAATATTCGGCATGCTAATTACATTGCCGGTTGCCAAATTGCATTATCTCTTATAGTTTCCGAGATATGGACTATCGATAATTTACACCTTAGGCTCTGCTTCTAACTTGGGCCCAAATTGTAAAATGGTCTTATCTATTGGCGATTTCGTTCCAATTCACATTCCAAGTAATATTCGGCATGCTAATTACATTGCCGGTTGCCAAATTGCATTATCTCTTATAGTTTCCGAGATATGGACTATCGATAATTTACACCTTAGGCTCTGCTTCTAACTTGGGCCCAAATTGTAAAATAGTCTTATCTATTGGCGATTTCGTTCCAATTCACATTCCAAGAAATATTCGGCATGCTAATTACATTGCCGGTTGCCAAATTGCATTATCTCTTATAGTTTCCGAGATATGGACTATCGATAATTTACACCTTAGGCTCTGCTTCTAACTGGGGCCCAAATTGTAAAATGGTCTTATCTATTGGCGATTTCGTTCCAATTCACATTCCAAGTAATATTCGGCATGCTAATTACATTGCCGGTTGCGAAATTGCATTATCTCTTATAGTTTCCGAGATATGGACTATCGATAATTTACACCTTAGGCTCTGCTTCTAACTTGGGCCCAAATTGTAAAATGGTCTTATCTATTGGCGATTTCGTCCCAATTCACATTCCAAGTGATATTCGGCATGCTAATTACATTGCCGGTTGCGAAATTGCATTATCTCTTATAGTTTCCGAGATATGGACTATCGATAATTTACACCTTAGGCTCTGCTTCTAACTTGGGCCCAAATTGTAAAATGGTCTTATCTATTGGCGATTTCGTTCCAATTCACATTCCAAGTAATATTCGGCATGCTAATTACATTGCCGGTTGCCAAATTGCATTATCTCTTATAGTTTCCGAGATATGGACTATCGATAATTTATACCTTAGGCTCTGCTTCTAACTTGGGCCCAAATTGTAAAATGGTCTTATCTATTGGCGATTTCGTTCCAATTCACATTCCAAGTAATATTCGGCATGCTAATTACATTGCCGGTTGCCAAATTGCATTATCTCTTATAGTTTCCGAGATATGGACTATCGATAATTTACACCTTAGGCTCTGCTTCTAACTTGGGCCCAAATTGTAAAATGGTCTTATCTATTGGCGATTTCGTTCCAATTCACATTCCAAGTAATATTCGGCATGCTAATTACATTGCCGGTTGCTAAATTGCATTATCTCTTATAGTTTCCGAGATATGGACTATCGATAATTTACACCTTAGGCTCTGCTTCTAACTTGGGCCCAAATTGTAAAATGGTCTTATCTATTGGCGATTTCGTCCCAATTCACATTCCAAGTGATATTCGGCATGCTAATTACATTGCCGGTTGCCAAATTGCATTATCTCTTATAGTTTCCGAGATATGGACTATCGATAATTTACACCTTAAGCTCTGCTTCTAACTTGGGCCCAAATTGTAAAATGGTCTTATCTATTGGCGATTTCGTTCCAATTCACATTCCAAGTAATATTCGGCATGCTAATTACATTGCCGGTTGCCAAATTGCATTATCTCTTATAGTTTCCGAGATATGGACTATCGATAATTTACACCTTAGGCTCTGCTTCTAACTTGGGCCCAAATTGTAAAATGGTCTTATCTATTGGCGATTTCGTTCCAATTCACATTCCAAGAAATATTCGGCATGCTAATTACATTGCCGGTTGCCAAATTGCATTATCTCTTATAGTTTCCGAGATATGGACTATCGATAATTTACACCTTAGGCTCTGCTTCTAACTTGGGCCCAAATTGTAAAATGGTCTTATCTATTGGCGATTTCGTTCCAATTCACATTCCAAGTAATATTCGGCATGCTAATTACATTGCCGGTTGCTAAATTGCATTATCTCTTATAGTTTCCGAGATATGGACTATCGATAATTTACACCTTAGGCTCTGCTTCTAACTTGGGCCCAAATTGTAAAATGGTCTCATCTATTGGCGATTTCGTCCCAATTCACATTCCAAGTGATATTCGGCATGCTAATTACATTGCCGGTTGCCAAATTGCATTATCTCTTATAGTTTCCGAGATATGGACTATCGATAATTTACACCTTAGGCTCTGCTTCTAACTTGGGCCCAAATTGTAAAATGGTCTTATCTATTGGCGATTTCGTTCCAATTCACATTCCAAGTAATATTCGGCATGCTAATTACATTGCCGGTTGCCAAATTGCATTATCTCTTATAGTTTCCGAGATATGGACTATCAATAATTTACACCTTAGGCTCTGCTTCTAACTTGGGCCCAAATTGTAAAATGGTCTTATCTATTGGCGATTTGGTTCCAATTCACATTCCAAGTAATATTCGGCATGCTAATTACATTGCCGGTTGCCAAATTGCATTATCTCTTATAGTTTCCGAGATATGGACTATCGATAATTTACACCTTAGGCTCTGCTTCTAACTTGGGCCCAAATTGTAAAATGGTCTTATCTATTGGCGATTTCGTTCCAATTCACATTCCAAGAAATATTCGGCATGCTAATTACATTGCCGGTTGCCAAATTGCATTATCTCTTATAGTTTCCGAGATATGGACTATCGATAATTTACACCTTAGGCTCTGCTTCTAACTTGGGCCCAAATTGTAAAATGGTCTTATCTATTGGCGATTTCGTTCCAATTCACATTCCAAGTAATATTCGGCATGCTAATTACATTGCCGGTTGCTAAATTGCATTATCTCTTATAGTTTCCGAGATATGGACTATCGATAATTTACACCTTAGGCTCTGCTTCTAACTTGGGCCCAAATTGTAAAATGGTCTTATCTATTGGCGATTTCGTCCCAATTCACATTCCAAGTGATATTCGGCATGCTAATTACATTGCCGGTTGCCAAATTGCATTATCTCTTATAGTTTCCGAGATATGGACTATCGATAATTTACACCTTAGGCTCTGCTTCTAACTTGGGCCCAAATTGTAAAATGGTCTTATCTATTGGCGATTTCGTTCCAATTCACATTCCAAGTAATATTCGGCATGCTAATTACATTGCCGGTTGCCAAATTGCATTATCTCTTATAGTTTCCGAGATATGGACTATCAATAATTTACACCTTAGGCTCTGCTTCTAACTTGGGCCCAAATTGTAAAATGGTCTTATCTATTGGCGATTTCGTTCCAATTCACATTCCAAGTAATATTCGGCATGCTAATTACATTGCCGGTTGCCAAATTGCATTATCTCTTATAGTTTCCGAGATATGGACTATCGATAATTTACACCTTAGGCTCTGCTTCTAACTTTGGCCCAAATTGTAAAATGGTCTTATCTATTGGCGATTTCGTTCCAATTCACATTCCAAGTAATATTCGGCATGCTAATTACATTGCCAGTTGCCAAATTGCATTATCTCTTATAGTTTCCGAGATATGGACTATCGATAATTTACACATTAGGCTCTGCTTCTAACTTGGGAACAAATTGTAAAATGGTCTTATCTATTGGCGATTTCGTTCCAATTCACATTCCAAGTAATATTGGGCATGCTAATTACATTGCCGGTTGCCAAATTGCATTATCTCTTATAGTTTCCGAGATATGGACTATCGATAATTTACACCATAGGCTCTGCTTCTAACTTGGGCCCAAATTGTAAAATGGTCTTATCTATTGGCGATTTCGTTCCAATTCACATTCCAAGTAATATTCGGCATGCTAATTACATTGCCGGTTGCCAAATTGCATTATCTCTTATAGTTTCCGAGATATGGACTATCGATAATTTACACCTTAGGCTCTGCTTCTAACTTGCTCCCAAATTGTAAAATGGTCTTATCTATTGGCGATTTCGTTCCAATTCACATTCCAAGTAATATTCGGCATGCTAATTACATTGCCGGTTGCCAAATTGTATTATCTCTTATAGTTTCCGAGATATGGACTATCGATAATTTACACCTTAGGCTCTGCTTCTAACTTGGGCCCAAATTGTAAAATGGTCTTACCTATTGGCGATTTCGTTCCAATTCACATTCCAAGTAATATTCGGCATGCTAATTACATTGCCGGTTGCCAAATTGCATTATCTCTTATAGTTTCCGAGATATGGACTATCGATAATTTACACCTTAGGCTCTGCTTCTAACTTGGGCCCAAATTGTAAAATGGTCTTATCTATTGGCGATTTCGTTCCAATTCACATTCCAAGTAATATTCGGCATGCTAATTACATTGCCGGTTGCCAAATTGCATTATCTCTTATAGTTTCCGAGATATGGACTATCGATAATTTACACCTTAGGCTCTGCTTCTAACTTGGGCCCAAATTGTAAAATGGCCTTATCTATTGGCGATTTCGTCCCAATTCACATTCCAAGTGATATTCGGCATGCTAATTACATTGCCGGTTGCGAAATTGCATTATCTCTTATAGTTTCCGAGATATGGACTATCAATAATTTACACCTTAGGCTCTGCTTCTAACTTGGGTCCAAATTGTGAAATGGTCTTATCTATTGGCGATTTCGTTCCAATTCACATTCCAAGAAATATTCGGCATGCTAATTACATTGCCGGTTGCCAAATTGCATTATCTTTTATAGTTTCCGAGATATGGACTATCGATAATTTACACCTTAGGCTCTGCTTCTAACTTGGGCCCAAATTGTAAAATGGTCTTATCTATTGGCGATTTCGTTCCAATTCACATTCCAAGTAATATTCGGCATGCTAATTACATTGCCGGTTGCCAAATTGCATTATCTCTTATAGTTTCCGAGATATGGACTATCGATAATTTACACCTTAGGCTCTGCTTCTAACTTGGGCCCAAATTGTAAAATGGTCTTATCTATTGGCGATTTCGTTCCAATTCACATTCCAAGTAATATTCGGCATGCTAATTACATTGCCGGTTGCCAAATTGCATTATCTCTTATAGTTTCCGAGATATGGACTATCGATAATTTACACCTTAGGCTCTGCTTCTAACTTGGGCCCAAATTGTAAAATGGTCTTATCTATTGGCGATTTCGTTCCAATTCACATTCCAAGTAATATTCTGCATGCTAATTACATTGCCGGTTGCCAAATTGCATTATCTCTTATAGTTTCCGAGATATGGACTATCGATAATTTACACCTTAGGCTCTGCTTTTAACTTGGGAACAAATTGTAAAATGGTCTTATCTATTGGCGATTTCGTTCCAATTCACATTCCAAGTAATATTCGGCATGCTAATTACATTGCCGGTTGCCAAATTGCATTATCTCTTATAGTTTCCGAGATATGGACTATCGATAATTTACACCTTAGGCTCTGCTTCTAACTTGGGCCCAAATTGTAAAATGGTCTTATCTATTGGCGATTTCGTTCCAATTCACATTCCAAGTAATATTCGGCATGCTAATTACATTGCCGGTTGCCAAATTGCATTATCTCTTATAGTTTCCGAGACATGGACTATCGATAATTTACACCTTAGGCTCTGCTTCTAACTTGGGCCCAAATTGTAAAATGGTCTTATCTATTGGCGATTTCGTTCCAATTCACATTCCAAGTAATATTCGGCATGCTAATTACATTGCCGTTTGCCAAATTGCATTATCTCTTATAGTTTCCGAGATATTAACTATCGTTAATTTACACCTAAGGCTCTGCTTCTAACTTGGGCCCAAATTGTAAAATGGCCTTATCTATTGGCGATTTCGTTCCAATTCACATTCCAAGTAATATTCGGCATGCTAATTACATTGCCGGTTGCCAAATTGCATTATCTCTTATAGTTTCCGAGATATGGACTATCGATAATTTACACCTTAGGCTCTGCTTCTAACTTGGGCCCAAATTGTAAAATGGTCTTATCTATTGGCGATTTCGTTCCAATTCACATTCGAAGTAATATTCGGCATGCTAATTACATTGCCGGTTGAAAATTGAATTATCTCTTATAGTTTCCGAGATATGGACTATCGATAATTTACACCTTAGGCTCTGCTTCTAACTTGGGCCCAAATTGTAAAATGGTCTTACCTATTGGCGATTTCGTTCCAATTCACATTCCAAGTAATATTCGGCATGCTAATTACATTGCCGGTTGCCAAATTGCATTATCTCTTATAGTTTCCGAGATATGGACTATCGATAATTTACACCTTAGGCTCTGCTTCTAACTTGGGCCCAAATTGTAAAATGGTCTTATCTATTGGCGATTTCGTTCCAATTCACATTCCAAGTAATATTCGGCATGCTAATTACATTGCCGGTTGCCAAATTGCATTATCTCTTATAGTTTCCGAGACATGGACTATCGATAATTTACACCTTAGGCTCTGCTTCTAACTTGGGCCCAAATTGTAAAATGGTCTTATCTATTGGCGATTTCGTTCCAATTCACATTCCAAGTAATATTCGGCATGCTAATTACATTGCCGTTTGCCAAATTGCATTATCTCTTATAGTTTCCGAGATATTTACTCTCGTTAATTTACACCTAAGGCTCTGCTTCTAACTTGGGCCCAAATTGTAAAATGGCCTTATCTATTGGCGATTTCGTTCCAATTCACATTCCAAGTAATATTCGGCATGCTAATTACATTGCCGGTTGCCAAATTGCATTATCTCTTATAGTTTCCGAGATATGGACTATCGATAATTTACACCTTAGGCTCTGCTTCTAACTTGGGCCCAAATTGTAAAATGGTCTTATCTATTGGCGATTTCGTTCCAATTCACATTCGAAGTAATATTCGGCATGCTAATTACATTGCCGGTTGAAAATTGAATTATCTCTTATAGTTTCCGAGATATGGACTATCGATAATTTACACCTTAGGCTCTGCTTCTAACTTGGGCCCAAATTGTAAAATGGTCTTACCTATTGGCGATTTCGTTTCAATTCACATTCCAAGTAATATTCGGCATGCTAATTACATTGCCGGTTGCCAAATTGCATTATCTCTTATAGTTTCCGAGATATGGACTATCGATAATTTACACCTTAGGCTCTGCTTCTAACTTGGGCCCAAATTGTAAAATGGTCTTATCTATTGGCGATTTCGTTCCAATTCACATTCCAAGTAATATTCGGCATGCTAATTACATTGCCGGTTGCCAAATTGCATTATCTCTTATAGTTTCCGAGATATGGACTATCGATAATTTACACCTTAGGCTCTGCTTCTAACTTGGGCCCAAATTGTAAAATGGTCTTATCTATTGGCGATTTCGTCCCAATTCACATTCCAAGTGATATTCGGCATGCTAATTACATTGCCGGTTGCGAAATTGCATTATCTCTTATAGTTTCCGAGATATGGACTATCAATAATTTACACCTTAGGCTCAGCTTCTAACTTGGGCCCAAATTGTAAAATGGTCTTATCTATTGGCGATTTCGTTCCAATTCACATTCCAAGTAATATTCGGCATGCTAATTACATTGCCGGTTGCCAAATTGCATTATCTCTTATAGTTTCCGAGATATGGACTATCGATAATTTACACCTTAAGCTCTGCTTCTAACTTGGGCCCAAATTGTAAAATGGTCTTATCTATTGGCGATTTCGTTCCAATTCACATTCCAAATAATATTCGGCATGCTAATTACATTGCCGGTTGCCAAATTGCATTATCTCTTATAGTTTCCGAGATATGGACTATCGATAAATTACACCTTAGGCTCCGCTTCTAACTTGGGCCCAAATTGTAAAATGGTCTTATCTATTGGCGATTTCGTTCCAATTCACATTCCAAGTAATATTCGGCATGCTAATTACATTGCCGGTTGCCAAATTGAATTATCTCTTATAGTTTCCGAGATATGGACTATCGATAATTTACACCTTAGGCTCTGCTTCTAACTTGGGCCCAAATTGTAAAATGGTCTTACCTATTGGCGATTTCGTTCCAATTCACATTCCAAGTAATATTCGGCATGCTAATTACATTGCCGGTTGCCAAATTGCATCATCTCTTATAGTTTCCGAGATATGGACTATCGATAATTTACACCTTAGGCTCTGCTTCTAACTTGGGCCCAAATTGTAAAATGGTCTTATCTATTGGCGATTTCGTTCCAATTCACATTCCAAGTAATATTCGGCATGCTAATTACATTGCCGGTTGCCAAATTGCATTATCTCTTATACTTTCCGAGATATGGACTATCGATAATTTACACCTTAGGCTCTGCTTCTAACTTGGGCCCAAATTGTAAAATGGTCTTATCTATTGGCGATTTCGTCCCAATTCACATTCCAAGTGATATTCGGCATGCTAATTACATTGCCGGTTGCGAAATTGCATTATTTCTTATAGTTTCCGAGATATAGACTATCGATAATTTACACCTTAGGCTCTGCTTCTAACTTGGGCCCAAATTGTAAAATGGTCTTATCTATTGGCGATTTCGTTCCAATTCACATTCCAAGTAATATTCGGCATGCTAATTACATTGCCGGTTGCCAAATTGCATTATCTCTTATAGTTTCCGAGATATGGACTATCGATAATTTACACCTTAGGCTCTGCTTCTAACTTGGGCGCAAATTGTAAAATGGTCTTATCTATTGGCGATTTCGTTCCAATTCACATTCCAAGTAATATTCGGCATCCTAATTACATTGCCGGTTGCCAAATTGCATTATCTCTTATAGTTTCCGAGATATGGACTATCGATAATTTACACCTTAGGCTCTGCTTCTAACTTGGGCCCAAATTGTAAAATGGTCTTATCTATTGGCGATTTCGTCCCAATTCACATTCCAAATGATATTCGGCATGCTAATTACATTGCCGGTTGCGAAATTGCATTATCTCTTATAGTTTCCTAGATATGGACTATCAATAATTTACACCTTAGGCTCTGCTTCTAACTTGGGTCCAAATTGTAAAATGGTCTTATCTATTGGCGATTTCGTTCCAATTCACATTCCAAGTAATATTCGGCATGCTAATTACATTGCCGGTTGCCAAATTGCATTATCTCTTATAGTTTCCGAGATATGGACTATCGATAATTTACACCTTAGGCTCTGCTTCTAACTTGGGCCCAAATTGTAAAATGGTCTTATCTATTGGCGATTTCGTTCCAATTCACATTCCAAGTAATATTCGGCATGCTAATTACATTGCCGTTTGCCAAATTGCATTATCTCTTATAGTTTCCGAGATATGGACTATCGATAATTTACACCTTAGGCTCTGCTTCTAACTTGGGCCCAAATTGTAAAATGGTCTTATCTATTGGCGATTTCGTTCCAATTCACATTCCAAGTAATATTCGGCATGCTAATTACATTGCCGGTTGCCAAATTGCATTATCTCTTATAGTTTCCGAGATATGGACTATCGATAATTTACACCTTAGGCTCTGCTTCTAACTTGGGCCCAAATTGTAAAATGGTCTTATCTATTGGCGATTTCGTTCCAATTCACATTCCAAGAAATATTCGGCATGCTAATTACATTGCCGGTTGCCAAATTGCATTATCTCTTATAGTTTCCGAGATATGGACTATCGATAATTTACACCTTAGGCTCTGCTTCTAACTTGGGCCCAAATTGTAAAATGGTCTTATCTATTGGCGATTTCGTTCCAATTCACATTCCAAGTAATATTCGGCATGCTAATTACATTGCCGGTTGCGAAATTGCATTATCTCTTATAGTTTCCGAGATATGGACTATCGATAATTTACACCTTAGGCTCTGCTTCTAACTTGGGCCCAAATTGTAAAATGGTCTTATCTATTGGCGATTTCGTCCCAGTTCACATTCCAAGTAATATTCGGCATGCTAATTACATTGCCCGTTGCCAAATTGCATTATCTCTTATAGTTTCCGAGATATGGACTATCGATAATTTACACCTTAGGCTCTGCTTCTAACTTGGGCCCAAATTGTAAAATGGTCTTATCTATTGGCGATTTCGTCCCAATTCACATTCCAAGTGATATTCGGCATGCTAATTACATTGCCGGTTGCCAAATTGCATTATTTCTTATAGTTTCCGAGATATGGACTATCGATAATTTACACCTTAGGCTCTGCTTCTAACTTGGGCCCAAATTGTAAAATGGTCTTATCTATTGGCGATTTCGTTCCAATTCACATTCCAAGTGATATTCGGCATGCTAATTACATTGCCGGTTGCCAAATTGCATTATCTCTTATAGTTTCCGAGATATGGACTATCGATAATTTACACCTTAGGCTCTGCTTCTAACTTGGGCCCAAATTGTAAAATGGTCTTATCTATTGGCGATTTCGTTCCAATTCACATTCCAAGTAATATTCGGCATGCTAATTACATTGCCGGTTGCCAAATTGCATTATCTCTTATAGTTTCCGAGATATGGACTATCGATAATTTACACCTTAGGCTCTGGTTCTAACTTGGGCCCAAATTGTAAAATGGTCTTATCTATTGGCGATTTCGTCCCAATTCACATTCCAAGTAATATTCGGCATGCTAATTACATTGCCGGTTGCCAAATTGCATTATCTCTTATAGTTTCCGAGATATGGACTATCAATAATTTACACCTTAGGCTCTGGTTCTAACTTGGGCCCAAATTGTAAAATGGTCTTATCTATTGGCGATTTCGTTCCAATTCACATTCCAAGTAATATTCGGCATGCTAATTACATTGCCGGTTGCCAAATTGCATTATCTCTTATAGTTTCCGAGATATGGACTATCGATAATTTACACCTTAGGCTCTGCTTCTAACTTGGGCCCAAATTGTAAAATGGTCTTATCTATTGGCGATTTCGTTCCAATTCACATTCCAAGTAATATTCGGCATGCTAATTACATTGCCGGTAGCCAAATTGCATTATCTCTTATAGTTTCCGAGATATGGACTATCGATAATTTACACCTTAGGCTCTGCTTCTAACTTGGGCCCAAATTGTAAAATGGTCTTATCTATTGGCGATTTCGTTCCAATTCACATTCCAAGTAATATTCGGCATGCTAATTACATTGCCGGTTGCCAAATTGCATTATCTCTTATAGTTTCCGAGATATGGACTATCGATAATTTACACCTTAGGCTCTGCTTCTAACTTGGGCCCAAATTGTAAAATGGTCTTTTCTATTGGCGATTTCGTTCCAATTCACATTCCAAGAAATATTCGGCATGCTAATTACATTGCCGGTTGCCAAATTGCATTATCTCTTATAGTTTCCGAGATATGGACTATCGATAATTTACACCTTAGGCTCTGCTTCTAACTTGGGCCCAAATTGTAAAATGGTCTTATCTATTGGCGATTTCGTTCCAATTCACATTCCAAGTAATATTCGGCATGCTAATTACATTGCCGGTTGCCAAATTGCATTATCTCTTATAGTTTCCGAGATATGGACTGTCGATAATTTACACCTTAGGCTCTGCTTCTAACTTGGGCCCAAATTGTAAAATGGTCTTATCTATTGGCGATTTCGTCCCAATTCACATTCCAAGTGATATTCGGCATGCTAATTACATTGCCGGTTGCGAAATTGCATTATCTCTTATAGTTTCCGAGATATGGACTATCGATAATTTACACCTTAGGCTCTGCTTCTAACTTGGGCCCAAATTGTAAAATGGTCTTATCTATTGGCGATTTCGTCCCAATTCACATTCCAAGTGATATTCGGCATGCTAATTACATTGCCGGTTGCCAAATTGCATTATCTCTTATAGTTTCCGAGATATGGACTATCGATAATTTACACCTTAGGCTCTGCTTCTAACTTGGGCCCAAATTGTAAAATGGTCTTATCTATTGGCGATTTCGTTCCAATTCACATTCCAAGTAATATTCGGCATGCTAATTACATTGCCGGTTGCCAAATTGCATTATCTCTTATAGTTTCCGAGATATGGACTATCGATAATTTACACCTTAGGCTCTGCTTCTAACTTGGGCCCAAATTGTAAAATGGTCTTATCTATTGGCGATTTCGTTCCAATTCACATTCCAAGTAATATTCGGCATGCTAATTACATTGCCGGTTGCCAAATTGCATTATCTCTTATAGTTTCCGAGATATGGACTATCGATAATTTACACCTTAGGCTCTGCTTCTAACTTGGGCCCAAATTGTAAAATGGTCTTATCTATTGGCGATTTCGTTCCAATTCACATTCCAAGTAATATTCGGCATGCTAATTACATTGCCGGTTGCCAAATTGCATTATCTCTTATAGTTTCCGAGATATGGACTATCGATAATTTACACCTTAGGCTCTGCTTCTAACTTGGGCCCAAATTGTAAAATAGTCTTATCTATTGGCGATTTCGTTCCAATTCACATTCCAAGAAATATTCGGCATGCTAATTACATTGCCGGTTGCCAAATTGCATTATCTCTTATAGTTTCCGAGATATGGACTATCGATAATTTACACCTTAGGCTCTGCTTCTAACTGGGGCCCAAATTGTAAAATGGTCTTATCTATTGGCGATTTCGTTCCAATTCACATTCCAAGTAATATTCGGCATGCTAATTACATTGCCGGTTGCGAAATTGCATTATCTCTTATAGTTTCCGAGATATGGACTATCGATAATTTACACCTTAGGCTCTGCTTCTAACTTGGGCCCAAATTGTAAAATGGTCTTATCTATTGGCGATTTCGTCCCAATTCACATTCCAAGTGATATTCGGCATGCTAATTACATTGCCGGTTGCGAAATTGCATTATCTCTTATAGTTTCCGAGATATGGACTATCGATAATTTACACTTTAGGCTCTGCTTCTAACTTGGGCCCAAATTGTAAAATGGTCTTATCTATTGGCGATTTCGTTCCAATTCACATTCCAAGTAATATTCGGCATGCTAATTACATTGCCGGTTGCCAAATTGCATTATCTCTTATAGTTTCCGAGATATGGACTATCGATAATTTACACCTTAGGCTCTGCTTCTAACTTGGGCCCAAATTGTAAAATGGTCTTATCTATTGGCGATTTCGTTCCAATTCACATTCCAAGTAATATTCGGCATGCCAATTACATTGCCGGTTGCCAAATTGCATTATCTCTTATAGTTTCCGAGATATGGACTATCGATAATTTACACCTTAGGCTCTGCTTCTAACTTGGGCCCAAATTGTAAAATGGTCTTATCTATTGGCGATTTCGTTCCAATTCACATTCCAAGTAATATTCGGCATGCTAATTACATTGCCGGTTGCTAAATTGCATTATCTCTTATAGTTTCCGAGATATGGACTATCGATAATTTACACCTTAGGCTCTGCTTCTAACTTGGGCCCAAATTGTAAAATGGTCTTATCTATTGGCGATTTCGTCCCAATTCACATTCCAAGTGATATTCGGCATGCTAATTACATTGCCGGTTGCCAAATTGCATTATCTCTTATAGTTTCCGAGATATGGACTATCGATAATTTACACCTTAAGCTCTGCTTCTAACTTGGGCCCAAATTGTAAAATGGTCTTATCTATTGGCGATTTCGTTCCAATTCACATTCCAAGTAATATTCGGCATGCTAATTACATTGCCGGTTGCCAAATTGCATTATCTCTTATAGTTTCCGAGATATGGACTATCGATAATTTACACCTTAGGCTCTGCTTCTAACTTGGGCCCAAATTGTAAAATGGTCTTATCTATTGGCGATTTCGTTCCAATTCACATTCCAAGAAATATTCGGCATGCTAATTACATTGCCAGTTGCCAAATTGCATTATCTCTTATAGTTTCCGAGATATGGACTATCGATAATTTACACCTTAGGCTCTGCTTCTAACTTGGGCCCAAATTGTAAAATGGTCTTATCTATTGGCGATTTCGTTCCAATTCACATTCCAAGTAATATTCGGCATGCTAATTACATTGCCGGTTGCCAAATTGCATTATCTCTTATAGTTTCCGAGATATGGACTATCGATAATTTACACCTTAGGCTCTGCTTCTAACTTGGGCCCAAATTGTAAAATGGTCTTATCTATTGGCGATTTCGTTCCAATTCACATTCCAAGTAATATTCGGCATGCTAATTACATTGCCGGTTGCCAAATTGCATTATCTCTTATAGTTTCCGAGATATGGACTATCGATAATTTACACCTTAGGCTCTGCTTCTAACTTGGGCCCAAATTGTAAAATGGTCTTATCTATTGGCGATTTCGTTCCAATTCACATTCCAAGAAATATTCGGCATGCTAATTACATTGCCGGTTGCCAAATTGCATTATCTCTTATAGTTTCCGAGATATGGACTATCGATAATTTACACCTTAGGCTCTGCTTCTAACTTGGGCCCAAATTGTAAAATGGTCTTATCTATTGGCGATTTCGTTCCAATTCACATTCCAAGTAATATTCGGCATGCTAATTACATTGCCGGTTGCCAAATTGCATTATCTCTTATAGTTTTCGAGATATGGACTATCGATAATTTACACCTTAGGCTCTGCTTCTAACTTGGGCCCAAATTGTAAAATGGTCTTATCTATTGGCGATTTCGTCCCAATTCACATTCCAAGTGATATTCGGCATGCTAATTACATTGCCGGTTGCCAAATTGCATTATCTCTTATAGTTTCCGAGATATGGACTATCGATAATTTACACCTTAGGCTCTGCTTCTAACTTGGGCCCAAATTGTAAAATGGTCTTATCTATTGGCGATTTCGTTCCAATTCACATTCCAAGTAATATTCGGCATGCTAATTACATTGCCGGTTGCCAAATTGCATTATCTCTTATAGTTTCCGAGATATGGACTATCGATAATTTACACCTTAGGCTCTGCTTCTAACTTGGGCCCAAATTGTAAAATGGTCTTATCTATTGGCGATTTCGTTCCAATTCACATTCCAAGTAATATTCGGCATGCTAATTACATTGCCGGTTGCCAAATTGCATTATCTCTTATAGTTTCCGAGATATGGACTATCGATAATTTACACCTTAGGCTCTGCTTCTAACTTGGGCCCAAATTGTAAAATGGTCTTATCTATAGGCGATTTCGTTCCAATTCACATTCCAAGTAATATTCGGCATGCTAATTACATTGCCGGTTGCCAAATTGCATTATCTCTTATAGTTTCCGAGATATGGACTATCGATAATTTACACCTTAGGCTCTGCTTCTAACTTGCTCCCAAATTGTAAAATGGTCTTATCTATTGGCGATTTCGTTCCAATTCACATTCCAAGTAATATTCGGCATGCTAATTACATTGCCGGTTGCGAAATTGCATTATCTCTTATAGTTTCCGAAATATGGACTATCGATAATTTACACCTTAGGCTCTGCTTCTAACTTGCTCCCAAATTGTAAAATGGTCTTATCTATTGGCGATTTCGTTCCAATTCACATTCCAAGTAATATTCGGCATGCTAATTACATTGCCGGTTGCCAAATTGCATTATCTCTTATAGTTTCCGAGATATGGACTATCGATTATTTACACCTTAGGCTCTGCTTCTAACTTGGGCCCAAATTGTAAAATGGTCTTATCTATTGGCGATTTCGTTCCAATTCACACTCCAAGTAATATTCGGCATGCTAATTACATTGCCGGTTGCGAAATTGCATTATCTCTTATAGTTTCCGAGATATGGACTATCGATAATTTACACCTTAGGCTCTGCTTCTAACTTGGGCCCAAATTGTAAAATGGTCTTATCTATTGGCGATTTCGTTCCAATTCACATTCCAAGTAATATTCGGCATGCTAATTACATTGCCGGTTGCCAAATTGCATTATCTCTTATAGTTTCCGAGATATGGACTATCGATAATTTACACCTTAGGCTCTGCTTCTAACTTGGGCCCAAATTGTAAAATGGTCTTATCTATTGGCGATTTCGTCCCAATTCACATTCCAAGTGATATTCGGCATGCTAATTACATTGCCGGTTGCGAAATTGCATTATCTCTTATAGTTTCCGAGATATGGACTATCGATAATTTACACCTTAGGCTCTGCTTCTAACTTGGGCCCAAATTGTAAAATGGTCTTATCTATTGGCGATTTCGTCCCAATTCACATTCCAAGTAATATTCGGCATGCTAATTACATTGCCGGTTGCCAAATTGCATTATCTCTTATAGTTTCCGAGATATGGACTATCGATAATTTACACCTTAGGCTCTGCTTCTAACTTGGGCCCAAATTGTAAAATGGTCTTATCTATTGGCGATTTAGTTGCAATTCACATTCCAAGTAATATTCGGCATGCTAATTACATTGCCGGTTGCCAAATTGCATTATCTCTTATAGTTTCCGAGATATGGACTATCGATAATTTACACCTTAGGCTCTGCTTCTAACTTGGGCCCAAATTGTAAAATGGTCTTATCTATTGGCGATTTCGTTCCAATTCACATTCCAAGTGATATTCGGCATGCTAATTACATTGCCGGTTGCCAAATTGCATTATCTCTTATAGTTTCCGAGATATGGACTATCGATAATTTACACCTTAGGCTCTGCTTCTAACTTGGGCCCAAATTGTAAAATGGTCTTATCTATTGGCGATTTCGTTCCAATTCACATTCCAAGTAATATTCGGCATGCTAATTACATTGCCGGTTGCCAAATTGCATTATCTCTTATAGTTTCCGAGATATGGACTATCGATAATTTACACCTTAGGCTCTGGTTCTAACTTGGGCCCAAATTGTAAAATGGTCTTATCTATTGGCGATTTCGTCCCAATTCACATTCCAAGTAATATTCGGCATGCTAATTACATTGCCGGTTGCCAAATTGCATTATCTCTTATAGTTTCCGAGATATGGACTATCAATAATTTACACCTTAGGCTCTGGTTCTAACTTGGGCCCAAATTGTAAAATGGTCTTATCTATTGGCGATTTCGTTCCAATTCACATTCCAAGTAATATTCGGCATGCTAATTACATTGCCGGTTGCCAAATTGCATTATCTCTTATAGTTTCCGAGATATGGACTATCGATAATTTACACCTTAGGCTCTGCTTCTAACTTGGGCCCAAATTGTAAAATGGTCTTATCTATTGGCGATTTCGTTCCAATTCACATTCCAAGTAATATTCGGCATGCTAATTACATTGCCGGTAGCCAAATTGCATTATCTCTTATAGTTTCCGAGATATGGACTATCGATAATTTACACCTTAGGCTCTGCTTCTAACTTGGGCCCAAATTGTAAAATGGTCTTATCTATTGGCGATTTCGTTCCAATTCACATTCCAAGTAATATTCGGCATGCTAATTACATTGCCGGTTGCCAAATTGCATTATCTCTTATAGTTTCCGAGATATGGACTATCGATAATTTACACCTTAGGCTCTGCTTCTAACTTGGGCCCAAATTGTAAAATGGTCTTTTCTATTGGCGATTTCGTTCCAATTCACATTCCAAGAAATATTCGGCATGCTAATTACATTGCCGGTTGCCAAATTGCATTATCTCTTATAGTTTCCGAGATATGGACTATCGATAATTTACACCTTAGGCTCTGCTTCTAACTTGGGCCCAAATTGTAAAATGGTCTTATCTATTGGCGATTTCGTTCCAATTCACATTCCAAGTAATATTCGGCATGCTAATTACATTGCCGGTTGCCAAATTGCATTATCTCTTATAGTTTCCGAGATATGGACTGTCGATAATTTACACCTTAGGCTCTGCTTCTAACTTGGGCCCAAATTGTAAAATGGTCTTATCTATTGGCGATTTCGTCCCAATTCACATTCCAAGTGATATTCGGCATGCTAATTACATTGCCGGTTGCGAAATTGCATTATCTCTTATAGTTTCCGAGATATGGACTATCGATAATTTACACCTTAGGCTCTGCTTCTAACTTGGGCCCAAATTGTAAAATGGTCTTATCTATTGGCGATTTCGTCCCAATTCACATTCCAAGTGATATTCGGCATGCTAATTACATTGCCGGTTGCCAAATTGCATTATCTCTTATAGTTTCCGAGATATGGACTATCGATAATTTACACCTTAGGCTCTGCTTCTAACTTGGGCCCAAATTGTAAAATGGTCTTATCTATTGGCGATTTCGTTCCAATTCACATTCCAAGTAATATTCGGCATGCTAATTACATTGCCGGTTGCCAAATTGCATTATCTCTTATAGTTTCCGAGATATGGACTATCGATAATTTACACCTTAGGCTCTGCTTCTAACTTGGGCCCAAATTGTAAAATGGTCTTATCTATTGGCGATTTCGTTCCAATTCACATTCCAAGTAATATTCGGCATGCTAATTACATTGCCGGTTGCCAAATTGCATTATCTCTTATAGTTTCCGAGATATGGACTATCGATAATTTACACCTTAGGCTCTGCTTCTAACTTGGGCCCAAATTGTAAAATGGTCTTATCTATTGGCGATTTCGTTCCAATTCACATTCCAAGTAATATTCGGCATGCTAATTACATTGCCGGTTGCCAAATTGCATTATCTCTTATAGTTTCCGAGATATGGACTATCGATAATTTACACCTTAGGCTCTGCTTCTAACTTGGGCCCAAATTGTAAAATAGTCTTATCTATTGGCGATTTCGTTCCAATTCACATTCCAAGAAATATTCGGCATGCTAATTACATTGCCGGTTGCCAAATTGCATTATCTCTTATAGTTTCCGAGATATGGACTATCGATAATTTACACCTTAGGCTCTGCTTCTAACTGGGGCCCAAATTGTAAAATGGTCTTATCTATTGGCGATTTCGTTCCAATTCACATTCCAAGTAATATTCGGCATGCTAATTACATTGCCGGTTGCGAAATTGCATTATCTCTTATAGTTTCCGAGATATGGACTATCGATAATTTACACCTTAGGCTCTGCTTCTAACTTGGGCCCAAATTGTAAAATGGTCTTATCTATTGGCGATTTCGTCCCAATTCACATTCCAAGTGATATTCGGCATGCTAATTACATTGCCGGTTGCGAAATTGCATTATCTCTTATAGTTTCCGAGATATGGACTATCGATAATTTACACTTTAGGCTCTGCTTCTAACTTGGGCCCAAATTGTAAAATGGTCTTATCTATTGGCGATTTCGTTCCAATTCACATTCCAAGTAATATTCGGCATGCTAATTACATTGCCGGTTGCCAAATTGCATTATCTCTTATAGTTTCCGAGATATGGACTATCGATAATTTACACCTTAGGCTCTGCTTCTAACTTGGGCCCAAATTGTAAAATGGTCTTATCTATTGGCGATTTCGTTCCAATTCACATTCCAAGTAATATTCGGCATGCCAATTACATTGCCGGTTGCCAAATTGCATTATCTCTTATAGTTTCCGAGATATGGACTATCGATAATTTACACCTTAGGCTCTGCTTCTAACTTGGGCCCAAATTGTAAAATGGTCTTATCTATTGGCGATTTCGTTCCAATTCACATTCCAAGTAATATTCGGCATGCTAATTACATTGCCGGTTGCTAAATTGCATTATCTCTTATAGTTTCCGAGATATGGACTATCGATAATTTACACCTTAGGCTCTGCTTCTAACTTGGGCCCAAATTGTAAAATGGTCTTATCTATTGGCGATTTCGTCCCAATTCACATTCCAAGTGATATTCGGCATGCTAATTACATTGCCGGTTGCCAAATTGCATTATCTCTTATAGTTTCCGAGATATGGACTATCGATAATTTACACCTTAAGCTCTGCTTCTAACTTGGGCCCAAATTGTAAAATGGTCTTATCTATTGGCGATTTCGTTCCAATTCACATTCCAAGTAATATTCGGCATGCTAATTACATTGCCGGTTGCCAAATTGCATTATCTCTTATAGTTTCCGAGATATGGACTATCGATAATTTACACCTTAGGCTCTGCTTCTAACTTGGGCCCAAATTGTAAAATGGTCTTATCTATTGGCGATTTCGTTCCAATTCACATTCCAAGAAATATTCGGCATGCTAATTACATTGCCAGTTGCCAAATTGCATTATCTCTTATAGTTTCCGAGATATGGACTATCGATAATTTACACCTTAGGCTCTGCTTCTAACTTGGGCCCAAATTGTAAAATGGTCTTATCTATTGGCGATTTCGTTCCAATTCACATTCCAAGTAATATTCGGCATGCTAATTACATTGCCGGTTGCCAAATTGCATTATCTCTTATAGTTTCCGAGATATGGACTATCGATAATTTACACCTTAGGCTCTGCTTCTAACTTGGGCCCAAATTGTAAAATGGTCTTATCTATTGGCGATTTCGTTCCAATTCACATTCCAAGTAATATTCGGCATGCTAATTACATTGCCGGTTGCCAAATTGCATTATCTCTTATAGTTTCCGAGATATGGACTATCGATAATTTACACCTTAGGCTCTGCTTCTAACTTGGGCCCAAATTGTAAAATGGTCTTATCTATTGGCGATTTCGTTCCAATTCACATTCCAAGAAATATTCGGCATGCTAATTACATTGCCGGTTGCCAAATTGCATTATCTCTTATAGTTTCCGAGATATGGACTATCGATAATTTACACCTTAGGCTCTGCTTCTAACTTGGGCCCAAATTGTAAAATGGTCTTATCTATTGGCGATTTCGTTCCAATTCACATTCCAAGTAATATTCGGCATGCTAATTACATTGCCGGTTGCCAAATTGCATTATCTCTTATAGTTTTCGAGATATGGACTATCGATAATTTACACCTTAGGCTCTGCTTCTAACTTGGGCCCAAATTGTAAAATGGTCTTATCTATTGGCGATTTCGTCCCAATTCACATTCCAAGTGATATTCGGCATGCTAATTACATTGCCGGTTGCCAAATTGCATTATCTCTTATAGTTTCCGAGATATGGACTATCGATAATTTACACCTTAGGCTCTGCTTCTAACTTGGGCCCAAATTGTAAAATGGTCTTATCTATTGGCGATTTCGTTCCAATTCACATTCCAAGTAATATTCGGCATGCTAATTACATTGCCGGTTGCCAAATTGCATTATCTCTTATAGTTTCCGAGATATGGACTATCGATAATTTACACCTTAGGCTCTGCTTCTAACTTGGGCCCAAATTGTAAAATGGTCTTATCTATTGGCGATTTCGTTCCAATTCACATTCCAAGTAATATTCGGCATGCTAATTACATTGCCGGTTGCCAAATTGCATTATCTCTTATAGTTTCCGAGATATGGACTATCGATAATTTACACCTTAGGCTCTGCTTCTAACTTGGGCCCAAATTGTAAAATGGTCTTATCTATAGGCGATTTCGTTCCAATTCACATTCCAAGTAATATTCGGCATGCTAATTACATTGCCGGTTGCCAAATTGCATTATCTCTTATAGTTTCCGAGATATGGACTATCGATAATTTACACCTTAGGCTCTGCTTCTAACTTGCTCCCAAATTGTAAAATGGTCTTATCTATTGGCGATTTCGTTCCAATTCACATTCCAAGTAATATTCGGCATGCTAATTACATTGCCGGTTGCGAAATTGCATTATCTCTTATAGTTTCCGAAATATGGACTATCGATAATTTACACCTTAGGCTCTGCTTCTAACTTGCTCCCAAATTGTAAAATGGTCTTATCTATTGGCGATTTCGTTCCAATTCACATTCCAAGTAATATTCGGCATGCTAATTACATTGCCGGTTGCCAAATTGCATTATCTCTTATAGTTTCCGAGATATGGACTATCGATTATTTACACCTTAGGCTCTGCTTCTAACTTGGGCCCAAATTGTAAAATGGTCTTATCTATTGGCGATTTCGTTCCAATTCACACTCCAAGTAATATTCGGCATGCTAATTACATTGCCGGTTGCGAAATTGCATTATCTCTTATAGTTTCCGAGATATGGACTATCGATAATTTACACCTTAGGCTCTGCTTCTAACTTGGGCCCAAATTGTAAAATGGTCTTATCTATTGGCGATTTCGTTCCAATTCACATTCCAAGTAATATTCGGCATGCTAATTACATTGCCGGTTGCCAAATTGCATTATCTCTTATAGTTTCCGAGATATGGACTATCGATAATTTACACCTTAGGCTCTGCTTCTAACTTGGGCCCAAATTGTAAAATGGTCTTATCTATTGGCGATTTCGTCCCAATTCACATTCCAAGTGATATTCGGCATGCTAATTACATTGCCGGTTGCGAAATTGCATTATCTCTTATAGTTTCCGAGATATGGACTATCGATAATTTACACCTTAGGCTCTGCTTCTAACTTGGGCCCAAATTGTAAAATGGTCTTATCTATTGGCGATTTCGTCCCAATTCACATTCCAAGTAATATTCGGCATGCTAATTACATTGCCGGTTGCCAAATTGCATTATCTCTTATAGTTTCCGAGATATGGACTATCGATAATTTACACCTTAGGCTCTGCTTCTAACTTGGGCCCAAATTGTAAAATGGTCTTATCTATTGGCGATTTAGTTGCAATTCACATTCCAAGTAATATTCGGCATGCTAATTACATTGCCGGTTGCCAAATTGCATTATCTCTTATAGTTTCCGAGATATGGACTATCGATAATTTACACCTTAGGCTCTGCTTCTAACTTGGGCCCAAATTGTAAAATGGTCTTATCTATTGGCGATTTCGTTCCAATTCACATTCCAAGTAATATTCGGCATGCTAATTACATTGCCGGTTGCCAAATTGCATTATCTCTTATAGTTTCCGAGATATGGACTATCGATAATTTACACCTTAGGCTCTGCTTCTAACTTGGGCCCAAATTGTAAAATGGTCTTATCTATTGGCGATTTCGTTCCAATTCACATTCCAAGTAATATTCGGCATGCTAATTACATTGCCGGTTGCCAATTTGAATTATCTCTTATAGTTTCCGAGATATGGACTATCGATAATTTACACCTTAGGCTCTGCTTCTAACTTGGGCCCAAATTGTAAAATGGTCTTACCTATTGGCGATTTCGTTCCAATTCACATTCCAAGTAATATTCGGCATGCTAATTACATTGCCGGTTGCCAAATTGCATTATCTCTTATAGTTTCCGAGATATGGACTATCGATAATTTACACCTTAGGCTCTGCTTCTAACTTGGGCCCAAATTGTAAAATGGTCTTATCTATTGGCGATTTCGTTCCAATTCACATTCCAAGTAATATTCGGCATGCTAATTACATTGCCGGTTGCCAAATTGCATTATCTCTTATAGTTTCCGAGATATGGACTATCGATAATTTACACCTTAGGCTCAGCTTCTAACTTGGGCCCAAATTGTAAAATGGTCTTATCTATTGGCTATTTCGTTCCAATTCACATTCCAAGTAATATTCGGCATGCTAATTACATTGCCGGTTGCCAAATTGCATTATCTCTTATAGTTTCCGAGATATGGACTATCGATAATTTACACCTTAGGCTCTGCTTCTAACTTGGGCCCAAATTGTAAAATGGTCTTATCTATTGGCGATTTCGTTCCAATTCACACTCCAAGTAATATTCGGCATGCTAATTACATTGCCGGTTGCGAAATTACATTATCTCTTATAGTTTCCGAGATATGGACTATCGATAATTTACACCTTAGGCTCTGCTTCTAACTTGGGCCCAAATTGTAAAATGGTCTTATCTATTGGCGATTTCGTTCCAATTCACATTCCAAGTAATATTCGGCATGCTAATTACATTGCCGGTTGCCAAATTGCATTATCTCTTATAGTTTCCGAGATATGGACTATCGATAATTTACACCTTAGGCTCTGCTTCTAACTTGGGCCCAAATTGTAAAATGGTCTTATCTATTGGCGATTTCGTCCCAATTCACATTCCAAGTGATATTCGGCATGCTAATTACATTGCCGGTTGCGAAATTGCATTATCTCTTATAGTTTCCGAGATATGGACTATCAATAATTTACACCTTAGGCTCTGCTTCTAACTTGGGCCCAAATTGTAAAATGGTCTTATCTATTGGCGATTTCGTTCCAATTCACATTCCAAGTAATATTCGGCATGCTAATTACATTGCCGGTTGCCAAATTGCATTATCTCTTATAGTTTCCGAGATATGGACTATCGATAATTTACACCTTAGTCTCTGCTTCTAACTTGGGCCCAAATTGTAAAATGGTCTTATCTATTGGCGATTTCGTTCCAATTCACATTCCAAGTAATATTCGGCATGCTAATTACATTGCCGGTTGCCAAATTGCATTATCTCTTAGAGTTTCCGAGATATGGACTATCGATAATTTACACCTTAGGCTCTGCTTCTAACTTGGGCCCAAATTATAAAATGGTCTTATCTATTGGCGATTTCGTTCCAATTCACATTCCAAGTAATATTCGGCATGCTAATTACATTGCCGGTTGCCAAATTGCATTATCTCTTATAGTTTCCGAGATATGGACTATCGATAATTTACACCTTAGGCTCTGCTTCTAACTTGGGCCCAAATTGTAAAATGGTCTTATCTATTGGCGATTTAGTTGCAATTCACATTCCAAGTAATATTCGGCATGCTAATTACATTGCCGGTTGCCAAATTGCATTATCTCTTATAGTTTCCGAGATATGGACTATCGATAATTTACACCTTAGGCTCTGCTTCTAACTTGGGCCCAAATTGTAAAATGGTCTTATCTATTGGCGATTTCGTTCCAATTCACACTCCAAGTAATATTCGGCATGCTAATTACATTGCCGGTTGCGAAATTGCATTATCTCTTATAGTTTCCGAGATATGGACTATCGATAATATACACCTTAGGCTCTGCTTCTAACTTGGGCCCAAATTGTAAAATGGTCTTACCTATTGGCGATTTCGTTCCAATACACACTCCAAGTAATATTCGGCATGCTAATTACATTGCCGGTTGCGAAATTGCATTATCTCTTATAGTTTCCGAGATATGGACTATCGATAATATACACCTTAGGCTCTGCTTCTAACTTGGGCCCAAATTGTAAAATGGTCTTATCTATTGGCGATTTCGTTCCAATTCACATTCCAAGTAATATTCGGCATGCTAATTACATTGCCGGTTGCCAAATTGCATTATCTCTTATAGTTTCCGAGATATGGACTATCGATAATTTACACCTTAGGCTCTGCTTCTAACTTGCTCCCAAATTGTAAAATGGTCTTATCTATTGGCGATTTCGTTCCAATTCACATTCCAAGTAATATTCGGCATGCTAATTACATTGCCGGTTGCGAAATTGCATTATCTCTTATAGTTTCCGAGATATGGACTATCGATAATTTACACCTTAGGCTCTGCTTCTAACTTGCTCCCAAATTGTAAAATGGTCTTATCTATTGGCGATTTCGTTCCAATTCACATTCCAAGTAATATTCGGCATGCTAATTACATTGCCGGTTGCCAAATTGCATTATCTCTTATAGTTTCCAAGATATGGACTATCGATAATTTACACCTTAGGCTCCGCTTCTAACTTGGGCCCAAATTGTAAAATGGTCTTATCTATTGGCGATTTCGTTCCAATTCACACTCCAAGTAATATTCGGCATGCTAATTACATTGCCGGTTGCGAAATTGCATTATCTCTTATAGTTTCCGAGATATGGACTATCGATAATTTACACCTTAGGCTCTGCTTCTAACTTGGGCCCAAATTGTAAAATGGTCTTATCTATTGGCGATTTCGTTCCAATTCACATTCCAAGTAATATTCGGCATGCTAATTACATTGCCGGTTGCCAAATTGCATTATCTCTTATAGTTTCCGAGATATGGACTATCGATAATTTACACCTTAGGCTCTGCTTCTAACTTGGGCCCAAATTGTAAAATGGTCTTCTCTATTGGCGATTTCGTCCCAATTTACATTCCAAGTAATATTCGGCATGCTAATTATATTGCCGTTTGCGAAATTGCATTATCTCTTATAGTTTCAGAGATATGGACTATCGATAATTTACACCTTAGGCTCTGCTTCTAACTTGGGCCCAAATTGTAAAATGGTCTTATCTATTGGCGATTTCGTTCCAATTCACATTCCAAGTAATATTCGGCATGCTAATTACATTGCCGGTTGCCAAATTGCATTATCTCTTATAGTTTCCGAGATATGGACTATCGATAATTTACACCTTAGGCTCTGCTTCTAACTTGGGCCCAAATTGTAAAATGGTCTTATCTATTGGCGATTTCGTTCCAATTCACATTCCAAGTAATTTTCGGCATGCTAATTACATTGCCGGTTGCCAAATTGCATTAACTCTTATAGTTTCCGAGATATGGACTATCGATAATTTACACCTTAGGCTCTGCTTCTAACTTGGGCCCAAATTGTAAAATGGTCTTATCTATTGGCGATTTCGTTCCAATTCACATTCCAAGTAATATTCGGCATGCTAATTACATTGCCGGTTGCCAAATTGAATTATCTCTTATAGTTTCCGAGATATGGACTATCGATAATTTACACCTTAGGCTCTGCTTCTAACTTGGGCCCAAATTGTAAAATGGTCTTACCTATTGGCGATTTCGTTCCAATTCACATTCCAAGTAATATTCGGCATGCTAATTACATTGCCGGTTGCCAAATTGCATTATCTCTTATAGTTTCCGAGATATGGACTATCGATAATTTACACCTTAGGCTCTGCTTCTAACTTGGGCCCAAATTGTAAAATGGTCTTATCTATTGGCGATTTCGTTCCAATTCACATTCCAAGTAATATTCGGCATGCTAATTACATTGCCGTTTGCCAAATTGCATTATCTCTTATAGTTTCCAAGATATGGACTATCGATAATTTACACCTTAGGCTCTGCTTCTAACTTGGGCCCAAATTGTAAAATGGTCTTATCTATTGGCGATTTCGTTCCAATTCACATTCCAAGTAATATTCGGCATGCTAATTACATTGCCGGTTGCCAAATTGCATTAACTCTTATAGTTTCCGAGATATGGACTATCGATAATTTACACCTAAGGCTCTGCTTCTAACTTGGGCCCAAATTGTAAAATGGTCTTATCTATTGGCGATTTCGTTCCAATTCACATTCCAAGTAATATTCGGCATGCTAATTACATTGCCGGTTGCCAAATTGCATTATCTCTTATAGTTTCCGAGATATGGACTATCGATAATTTACATCTTAGGCTCTGCTTCTAACTTGGGCCCAAATTGTAAAATGGTCTTATCTATTGGCGATTTCGTTCCAATTCACATTCCAAGTAATATTCGGCATGCTAATTACATTGCCGGTTGCCAAATTGCACTATCTCTTATAGTTTCCGAGATATGGACTATCGATAATTAACACCTTAGGCTCTGCTTCTAACTTGGGCCCAAATTGTAAAATGGTCTTATCTATTGGCGATTTCGTTCCAATTCACATTCCAAGTAATATTCGGCATGCTAATTACATTGCCGGTTGCCAAATTGCATTATCTCTTATAGTTTCCGAGATATGGACTATCGATAATTTACACCTTAGGCTCTGCTTCTAACTTGGGCCCAAATTGTAAAATGGTCTTATCTATTGGCGATTTCGTTCCAATTCACATTCCAAGTAAAATTCGGCATGCTAATTACATTGCCGGTTGCCAAATTGCATTATCTCTTATAGTTTCCGAGATATGGACTATCGATAATTTACACCTTAGGCTCTGCTTCTAACTTGGGCCCAAATTGTAAAATGGTCTTTTCTATTGGCGATTTCGTTCCAATTCACATTCCAAGTAATATTCGGCATGCTAATTACATTGCCGGTTGCCAAATTGCATTATCTCTTATAGTTTCCGAGATATGGACTATCGATAATTTACACCTTAGGCTCTGCTTCTAACTTGGGCCCAAATTGTAAAATGGTCTTATCTATTGGCGATTTCGTTCCAACTCACATTCCAAGTAATATTCGGCATGCTAATTACATTGCCGGTTGCCAAATTGCATTATCACTTATAGTTTCCGAGATATGGACTATCGATAATTTACACCTTAGGCTCTGCTTCTAACTTGGGCCCAAATTGTAAAATAGTCTTATCTATTGGCGATTTCGTTCCAATTCACATTCCAAGTGATATTCGGCATGCTAATTACATTGCCGGTTGCGAAATTGCATTATCTCTTATAGTTTCCGAGATATGGACTATCGATAATTTACACCTTAGGCTCTGCTTCTAACTTGGGCCCAAATTGTAAAATGGTCTTATCTATTGGCGATTTCGTTCCAATTCACATTCCAAGTAATATTCGGCATGCTAATTACATTGCCGGTTGCCAAATTGCATTATCTCTTATAGTTTCCGAGATATGGACTATCGATAATTTACACCTTAGGCTCTGCTTCTAACTTGGGCCCAAATTGTAAAATGGTCTTATCTATTGGCGATTTCGTTCCAATTCACATTCCAAGTAATATTCGGCATGCTAATTACATTGCCGGTTGCCAAATTGCATTATCTCTTATAGTTTCCGAGATATGGACTATCGATAATTTACACCTTAGGCTCTGCTTCTAACTTGGGCCCAAATTGTAAAATGGTCTTATCTATTGGCGATTTCGTTCCAATTCACATTCCAAGTAACATTCGGCATGCTAATTACATTGCCGGTTGCCAAATTGCATTATCTCTTATAGTTTCCGAGATATGGACTATCGATAATTTACACCTTAGGCTCTGCTTCTAACTTGGGCCCAAATTGTAAAATGGTCTTATCTATTGGCGATTTCGTTCCAATTCACATTCCAAGTAATATTCGGCATGCTAATTACATTGCCGGTTGCCAAATTACATTAACTCTTATAGTTTCCGAGATATGGACTATCGATAATTTACACCTTAGGCTCTGCTTCTAACTTGGGCCCAAATTGTAAAATGGTCTTATCTATTGGCGATTTCGTTCCAATTCACATTCCAAGTAACATTCGGCATGCTAATTACATTGCCGGTTGCCAAATTGCATTATCTCTTATAGTTTCCGAGATATGGACTATCGATAATTTACACCTTAGGCTCTGCTTCTAACTTGGGCCCAAATTGTAAAATGGCCTTATCTATTGGCGATTTCGTTCCAATTCACACTCCAAGTAATATTCGGCATGCTAATTACATTGCCGGTTGCGATATTGCATTATCTCTTATAGTTTCCGAGATATGGACTATCAATAATTTACACCTTAGGCTCTGCTTCTAACTTGGGCCCAAATTGTAAAATGGTCTTATCTATTGGCGATTTCGTTCCAATTCACATTCCAAGTAATATTCGGCATGCTAATTACATTGCCGGTTGCCAAATTGCATTATCTCTTATAGTTTCCGAGATATGGACTATCGATAATTTACACCTTAGGCTCTGCTTCTTACTTGGGCCCAAATTGTAAAATGGTCTTATCTATTGGCGATTTCGTTCCAATTCACATTCCAAGTAATATTCGGCATGCTAATTACATTGCCGGTTGCCAAATTGCATTAACTCTTATAGTTTCCGAGATATGGACTATCGATAATTTACACCTTAGGCTCTGCTTCTAACTTGGGCCCAAATTGTAAAATGGTCTTATCTATTGGCGATTTCGTTTCAATTCACATTCCAAGTAATATTCGGCATGCTAATTACATTGCCGGTTGCCAAATTGCATTATCTCTTATAGTTTCCGAGATATGGACTATCGATAATTTACACCTTAGGCTCTGCTTCTAACTTGGGCCCAAATTGTAAAATGGTCTTATCTATTGGCGATTTCGTTCCAATTCACATTCCAAGTAATATTCGACATGCTAATTACATTGCCGGTTGCCAAATTGCATTATCTCTTACAGTTTCCGAGATATGGACTATCGATAATTTACACCTTAGGCTCTGCTTCTAACTTGGGCCCAAATTGTAAAATGGCCTTATCTATTGGCGATTTCGTTCCAATTCACATTCCAAGTAATATTCGGCATGCTAATTACATTGCCGGTTGCCAAATTGCATTATCTCTTATAGTTTCCGAGATATGGACTATCGATAATTTACACCTTAGGCTCTGCTTCTAACTTGGGCCCAAATTGTAAAATGGTCTTATATATTAGCGATTTCGTTCCAATTCACATTCCAAGCAATATTCGGCATGCTAATTACATTGCCGGTTGCCAAATTGTATTATCTCTTATAGTTTCCGAGATATGGACTATCGATAATTTACACCTTAGGCTCTGCTTCTAACTTGGGCCCAAATTGTAAAATGGTCTTATCTATTGGCGATTTCGTTCCAATTCACATTCCAAGTAATATTCGGCATGCTAATTACATTGCCGGTTGCCAAATTGCATTATCTCTTATAGTTTCCGAGATATGGACTATCCATAATTTACACCTTAGGCTCTGCTTCTAACTTGGGCCCAAATTGTAAAATGGTCTTATCTATTGGCGATTTCGTTCCAATTCACATTCCAAGTAATATTCGGCATGCTAATTACATTGCCGGTTGCCAAATTGCATTATCTCTTATAGTTTCCGAGATATGGACTATCGATAATTTACACCTTAGGCTCTGCTTCTAACTTGGGCCCAAATTGTAAAATGGCCTTATCTATTGGCGATTTCGTTCCAATTCACATTCCAAGTAATATTCGGCATGCTAATTACATTGCCGGTTGCCAAATTGCATTATCTCTTATAGTTTCCGAGATATGGACTATCGATAATTTACACCTTAGGCTCTGCTTCTAACTTGGGCCCAAATTGTAAAATGGTCTTACCTATTGGCGATTTCGTTCCAATTCACACTCCAAGTAATATTCGGCATGCTAATTACATTGCCGGTTGCGAAATTGCATTATCCCTTATAGTTTCCGAGATATGGACTATCAATAATTTACACCTTAGGCTCTGCTTCTAACTTGGGCCCAAATTGTAAAATGGTCTTAACTATTGGCGATTTCGTTCCAATTCACATTCCAAGTAATATTCGGCATGCTAATTACATTGCCGGTTGCCAAATTGCATTATCTCTTATAGTTTCCGAGATATGGACTCTCGATAATTTACACCTTAGGCTCTGCTTCTAACTTGGGCCCAAATTGTAAAATGGTCTTATCTATTGGCGATTTCGTTCCAATTCACATTCCAAGTAATATTCGGCATGCTAATTACATTGCCGGTTGCCAAATTGCATTATCTCTTATAGTTTCCGAGATATGGACTATCGATAATTTACACCTTAGGCTCTGCTTCTAACTTGGCCCCAAATTGTAAAAAGGTATTATCTATTGGCGATTTCGTCCCAATTCACGTTCCAAGTGATATTCGGCATGCTAATTACATTGCCGATTGCGAAATTGCATTATCTCTTATAGTTTCCGAGATATGGACTATCAATAATTTACACCTTAGGCTCTGCTTCTAACTTGGGCCCAAATTGTAAAATGGCCTTATCTATTGGCGATTTCGTTCCAATTCACATTCCAAGTAATATTCGGCATGCTAATTACATTGCCGGTTGCCAAATTGCATTATCTCTTATAGTTTCCGAGATATGGACTATCGATAATTTACACCTTAGGCTCTGCTTCTAACTTGGGCCCAAATTGTAAAATGGTCTTATCTATTGGCGATTTCGTTCCAATTCACATTCCAAGTAATACTCGGCATGCTAATTACATTGCCGGTTGCCAAATTGCATTATCTCTTATAGTTTCCGAGATATGGACTATCGATAATTTACACCTTAGGCTCTGCTTCTAACTTGGGCCCAAATTGTAAAATGGTCTTATCTATTGGCGATTTCGTTCCAATTCACATTCCAAGTAATATTCGGCATGCTAATTACATTGCCGGTTGCCAAATTGCATTATCTCTTATAGTTTCCGAGATATGGACTATCGATAATTTACACCTTAGGCTCTGCTTCTAACTTGGGCCCAAATTGTAAAATGGTCTTATCTATTGGCGATTTCGTTCCAATTCACATTCCAAGTAATATTCGGCATGCTAATTACATTGCCGGTTGCCAAATTGCATTATCTCTTATAGTTTCCGAGATATGGACTATCGATAATTTACACCTTAGGCTCTGCTTCTAACTTGGGCCCAAATTGTAAAATGGTCTTATCTATCGGCGATTTCGTTCCAATTCACATTCCAAGTAATATTCGGCATGCTAATTACATTGCCGGTTGCCAAATTGCATTATCTCTTATAGTTTCCGAGATATGGACTATCAATAATTTACACCTTAGGCTCTGCTTCTAACTTGGGCCCAAATTGTAAAATGGTCTTATCTATCGGCGATTTCGTTCCAATTCACATTCCAAGTAATATTCGGCATGCTAATTACATTGCCGGTTGCCAAATTGCATTATCTCTTATAGTTTCCAAGATATGGACTATCGATAATTTACACCTTAGCCTCTGCTTCTAACTTGGGCCCAAATTGTAAAATGGTCTTATCTATTGGCGTTTTCGTTCCAATTCACATTCCAAGTAATATTCGGCATGCTAATTACATTGCCGGTTGCCAAATTGCATTATCTCTTATAGTTTCCGAGATATGGACTATCGATAATTTACACCTTAGGCTCTGCTTCTAACTTGGGCCCAAATTGTAAAATGGTCTTCTCTATTGGCGATTTCGTTCCAATTCACATTCCAAGTAATATTCGGCATGCTAATTACATTGCCGGTTGCCAAATTGCATTATCTCTTATAGTTTCCGAGATATGGACTATCGATAATTTACACCTTAGGCTCTGCTTCTAACTTGGGCCCAAATTGTAAAATGGTCTTCTCTATTGGCGATTTCGTTCCAATTCACATTCCAAGTAATATTCGGCATGCTAATTACATTGCCGGTTGCCAAATTGCAT
The DNA here is from genome assembly GCF_030347505.1 of Rhynchophorus ferrugineus. Classification (NCBI taxonomy): domain Eukaryota; kingdom Metazoa; phylum Arthropoda; class Insecta; order Coleoptera; family Curculionidae; genus Rhynchophorus; species Rhynchophorus ferrugineus. The sequence goes on from NW_027472920.1 coordinate 75,977, forward strand.
TATCTCTTATAGTTTCCGAGATATGGACTATCGATAATTTACACCTTAGACTCTGCTTCTAACTTGGGCCCAAATTGTAAAATGGTCTTATCTATTGGCGATTTCGTTCCAATTCACATTCCAAGTAATATTCGGCATGCTAATTACATTGCCGGTTGCCAAATTGCATTATCTCTTATAGTTTCCGAGATATGGACTATCGATAATTTACACCTTAGGCTCTGCTTCTAACTTGGGCCCAAATTGTAAAATGGTCTTCTCTATTGGCGATTTCGTTCCAATTCACATTCCAAGTAATATTCGGCATGCTAATTACATTGCCGGTTGCCAAATTGCATTATCTCTTATAGTTTCCGAGATATGGACTATCGATAATTTACACCTTAGGCTCTGCTTCTAACTTGGGCCCAAGTTGTAAAATGGTCTTCTCTATTGGCGATTTCGTTCCAATTCACATTCCAAGTAATATTCGGCATGCTAATTACATTGCCGGTTGCCAAATTGCATTATCTCTTATAGTTTCCGAGATATGGACTATCGATAATTTACACCTTAGGCTCTGCTTCTAACTTGGGCCCAAATTGTAAAATCGTCTTATCTATTGGCGATTTCGTTCCAATTCACATTCCAAGTAATATTCGGCATGCTAATTACATTGCCGGTTGCCAAATTGCATTATCTCTTATAGTTTCCGAGATATGGACTATCGATAATTTACACCTTAGGCTCTGCTTCTAACTTGGGCCCAAATTGTAAAATGGTCCTACCTATTGGCGATTTCGTTCCAATTCACATTCCAAGTAATATTCGGCATGCTAATTACATTGCCGGTTGCCAAATTGCATTATCTCTTATAGTTTCCGAGATATGGACTATCGATAATTTACACCTTAGGCTCTGCTTCTAACTTGGGCCCAAATTGTAAAATGGTCTTCTCTATTGGCGATTTCGTTCCAATTCACATTCCAAGTAATATTCGGCATGCTAATTACATTGCCGGTTGCCAAATTGCATTATCTCTTATAGTTTCCGAGATATGGACTATCGATAATTTACACCTTAGGCTCTGCTTCTAACTTGGGCCCAAATTGTAAAATGGTCTTCTCTATTGGCGATTTCGTTCCAATTCACATTCCAAGTAATATTCGGCATGCTAATTACATTGCCGGTTGCCAAATTGCATTATCTCTTATAGTTTCCGAGATATGGACTATCGATAATTTACACCTTAGGCTCTGCTTCTAACTTGGGCCCAAATTGTAAAATGGTCTTATCTATTGGCGATTTCGTTCCAATTCACATTCCAAGTAATATTCGGCATGCTAATTACATTGCCGGTTGCCAAATTGCATTATCTCTTATAGTTTCCGAGATATGGACTATCGATAATTTACACCTTAGGCTCTGCTTCTAACTTGGGCCCAAATTGTAAAATGGTCTTCTCTATTGGCGATTTCGTTCCAATTCACATTCCAAGTAATATTCGGCATGCTAATTACATTGCCGGTTGCCAAATTGCATTATCTCTTATAGTTTCCGAGATATGGACTATCGATAATTTACACCTTAGGCTCTGCTTCTAACTTGGGCCCAAGTTGTAAAATGGTCTTCTCTATTGGCGATTTCGTTCCAATTCACATTCCAAGTAATATTCGGCATGCTAATTACATTGCCGGTTGCCAAATTGCATTATCTCTTATAGTTTCCGAGATATGGACTATCGATAATTTACACCTTAGGCTCTGCTTCTAACTTGGGCCCAAATTGTAAAATCGTCTTATCTATTGGCGATTTCGTTCCAATTCACATTCCAAGTAATATTCGGCATGCTAATTACATTGCCGGTTGCCAAATTGCATTATCTCTTATAGTTTCCGAGATATGGACTATCGATAATTTACACCTTAGGCTCTGCTTCTAACTTGGGCCCAAATTGTAAAATGGTCTTACCTATTGGCGATTTCGTTCCAATTCACATTCCAAGTAATATTCGGCATGCTAATTACATTGCCGGTTGCCAAATTGCATTATCTCTTATAGTTTCCGAGATATGGACTATCGATAATTTACACCTTAGGCTCTGCTTCTAACTTGGGCCCAAATTGTAAAATGGTCTTATCTATTGGCGATTTCGTTCCAATTCACATTCCAAGTAATATTCGGCATGCTAATTACATTGCCGGTTGCCAAATTGCATTATCTCTTATAGTTTCCGAGATATGGACTATCGATAATTTACATCTTACGCTCTGCTTCTAACTTGGGCCCAAATTGTAAAATCGTCTTATCTATTGGCGATTTCGTTCCAATTCACATTCCAAGTAATATTCGGCATGCTAATTACATTGCCGGTTGCCAAATTGCATTATCTCTTATAGTTTCCGAGATATGGACTATCGATAATTTACACCTTAGGCTCTGCTTCTAACTTGGGCCCAAATTGTAAAATGGTCTTATCTATTGGCGATTTCTTTCCAATTCACATTCCAAGTAATATTCGGCATGCTAATTACATTGCCGGTTGCCAAATTGCATTATCTCTTATAGTTTCCGAGATATGGACTATCGATAATTTACATCTTAGGCTCTGCTTCTAACTTGGGCCCAAATTGTAAAATGGTCTTATCTATTGGCGATTTCGTTCCAATTCACATTCCAAGTAATATTCGGCATGCTAATTACATTGCCGGTTGCCAAATTGCATTATCTCTTATAGTTTCCGAGATATGGACTATCGATAATTTACACCTTAGGCTCTGCTTCTAACTTGGGCCCAAATTGTAAAATGGTCTTATCTATTGGCGATTTCGTCCCAATTCACATTCCAAGTGATATTCGGCATGCTAATTACATTGCCGGTTGCGAAATTGCATTATCTCTTATAGTTTCCGAGATATGGACTATCAATAATTTACACCTTAGGCTCTGCTTCTAACTTGGGCCCAAATTGTAAAATGGTCTTATCTATTGGCGATTTCGTTCCAATTCACATTCCAAGTAATATTCGGCATGCTAATTACATTGCCGGTTGCCAAATTGCATTATCTCTTATAGTTTCCGAGATATGGACTATCGATAATTTACACCTTAGGCTCTGCTTCTAACTTGGGCCCAAATTGTAAAATGGTCTTATCTATTGGCGATTTCGTTCCAATTCACATTCCAAGTAATATTCGGCATGCTAATTACATTGCCGGTTGCCAAATAGCATTATCTCTTATAGTTTCCGAGATATGGATTATCGATAATTTACACCTTAGGCTCTGCTTCTAACTTGGGCCCAAATTGTAAAATGGTCTTATCTATTGGCGATTTCGTTCCAATTCACATTCCAAGTAATATTCGGCATACTAATTACATTGCCGGTTGCCAAATTGCATTATCTCTTATAGTTTCCGAGATATGGACTATCGATAATTTACACCTTAGGCTCTGCTTCTAACTTGGGCCCAAATTGTAAAATGGCCTTATCTATTGGCGATTTCGTTCCAATTCACATTCCAAGTAATATTCGGCATGCTAATTACATTGCCGGTTGCCAAATTGCATTATCTCTTATAGTTTCCGAGATATGGGCTATCGATAATTTACACCTTATTCTCTGCTTCTAACTTGGGCCCAAATTGTAAAATGGTCTTATCTATTGGCGATTTCGTTCCAATTCACACTCCAAGTAATATTCGGCATGCTAATTACATTGCCGGTTGCGAAATTGCATTATCTCTTATAGTTTCCGAGATATGGACTATCAATAATTTACACCTTAGGCTCTGCTTCTAACTTGGGCCCAAATTGTAAAATGGTCTTATCTATTGGCGATTTCGTTCCAATTCACATTCCAAGTAATATTCGGCATGCTAATTACATTGCCGGTTGCCAAATTGCATTATCTCTTATAGTTTCCGAGATATGGACTATCGATAATTTACACCTTAGCCTCTGCTTCTAACTTGGGCCCAAATTGTAAAATCGTCTTATCTATTGGCGTTTTCGTTCCAATTCACATTCCAAGTAATATTCGGCATGCTAATTACATTGCCGGTTGCCAAATTGCATTATCTCTTATAGTTTCCGAGATATGGACTCTCGATAATTTACACCTTAGGCTCTGCTTCTAACTTGGGCCCAAATTGTAAAATGGGCTTCTCTATTGGCGATTTCGTTCCAATTCACATTCCAAGTAATATTCGGCATGCTAATTACATTGCCGGTTGCCAAATTGCATTATCTCTTATAGTTTCCGAGATATGGACTATCGATAATTTACACCTTAGGCTCTGCTTCTAACTTGGGCCCAAATTGTAAAATGATCTTATCTATTGGCGATTTCGTTCCAATTCACATTCCAAGTAATATTCGGCATGCTAATTACATTGCCGGTTGCCAAATTGCATTATCTCTTATAGTTTCCGAGATATGGACTATCGATAATTTACACCTTAGGCTCTGCTTCTAACTTGGGCCCAAATTGTAAAATGGTCTTCTCTATTGGCGATTTCGTTCCAATTCACATTCCAAGTAATATTCGGCATGCTAATTACATTGCCGGTTGCCAAATTGCATTATCTCTTATAGTTTCCGAGATATGGACTATCGATAATTTACACCTTAGGCTCTGCTTCTAACTTGGGCCCAAATTGTAAAATGGTCTTCTCTATTGGCGATTTCGTTCCAATTCACATTCCAAGTAATATTCGGCATGCTAATTACATTGCCGGTTGCCAAATTGCATTATCTCTTATAGTTTCCGAGATATGGACTATCGATAATTTACACCTTAGGCTCTGCTTCTAACTTGGGCCCAAATTGTAAAATCGTCTTATCTATTGGCGATTTCGTTCCAATTCACATTCCAAGTAATATTCGGCATGCTAATTACATTGCCGGTTGCCAAATTGCATTATCTCTTATAGTTTCCGAGATATGGACTATCGATAATTTACACCTTAGGCTCTGCTTCTAACTTGGGCCCAAATTGTAAAATGGTCTTACCTATTGGCGATTTCGTTCCAATTCACATTCCAAGTAATATTCGGCATGCTAATTACATTGCCGGTTGCCAAATTGCATTATCTCTTATAGTTTCCGAGATATGGACTATCGATAATTTACACCTTAGGCTCTGCTTCTAACTTGGGCCCAAATTGTAAAATGGTCTTATCTATTGGCGATTTCGTTCCAATTCACAATCCAAGTAATATTCGGCATGCTAATTACATTGCCGGTTGCCAAATTGCATTATCTCTTATAGTTTCCGAGATATGGACTATCGATAATTTACATCTTACGCTCTGCTTCTAACTTGGGCCCAAATTGTATAATCGTCTTATCTATTGGCGATTTCGTTCCAATTCACATTCCAAGTAATATTCGGCATGCTAATTACATTGCCGGTTGCCAAATTGCATTATCTCTTATAGTTTCCGAGATATGGACTATCGATAATTTACACCTTAGTCTCTGCTTCTAACTTGGGCCCAAATTGTAAAATGGTCTTATCTATTGGCGATTTCGGTCCAATTCACATTCCAAGTAATATCCGGCATGCTAATTACATTGCCGGTTGCCAAATTGAATTATCTCTTATAGTTTCCGAGATATGGACTATCGATAATTTACACCTTAGGCTCTGCTTCTAACTTGGGCCCAAATTGTAAAATGGTCTTATCTATTGGCGATTTCGTTCCAATTCACATTCCAAGTAATATTCGGCATGCTAATTACATTGCCGGTTGCCAAATTGCATTATCTCTTATAGTTTCCGAGATATGGACTATCGATAATTTACATCTTAGGCTCTGCTTCTAACTTGGGCCCAAATTGTAAAATGGTCTTATCTATTGGCGATTTCGTTCCAATTCACATTGCAAGTAATATTCGGCATGCTAATTACATTGCCGGTTGCCAAATTGCATTATCTCTTATAGTTTCCGAGATATGGACTATCGATAATTTACACCTTAGGCTCCGCTTCTAACTTGGGATCAAATTGTAAAATGGTCTTATCTATTGGCGATTTCGTCCCAATTCACATTCCAAGTGATATTCGGCATGCTAATTACATTGCCGGTTGCGAAATTGCATTATCTCTTATAGTTTCCGAGATATGGACTATCAATAATTTACACCTTAGGCTCTGCTTCTAACTTGGGCCCAAATTGTAAAATGGTCTTATCTATTGGCGATTTCGTTCCAATTCACATTCCAAGTAATATTCGGCATGCTAATTACATTGCCGGTTGCCAAATTGCATTATCTCTTATAGTTTCCGAGATATGGACTATCGATAATTTACACCTTAGGCTCTGCTTCTAACTTGGGCCCAAATTGTAAAATGGTCTTATCTATTGGCGATTTCGTTCCAATTCACATTCCAAGTAATATTCGGCATGCTAATTACATTGCCGGTTGCCAAATTGCATTATCTCTTATAGTTTCTGAGATATGGATTATCGATAATTTACACCTTAGGCTCTGCTTCTAACTTGGGCCCAAATTGTAAAATGGTCTTGTCTATTGGCGTTTTCGTTCCAATTCACATTCCAAGTAATATTCGGCATGCTAATTACATTGCCGGTTGCCAAATTGCATTATCTCTTATAGTTTCCGAGATATGGACTATCGATAATTTACACCTTAGGCTCTGCTTCTAACTTGGGCCCAAATTGTAAAATGGTCTTCTCTATTGGCGATTTCGTTCCAATTCACATTCCAAGTAATATTCGGCATGCTAATTACATTGCCGGTTGCCAAATTGCATTATCTCTTATAGTTTCCGAGATATGGACTATCGATAATTTACACCTTAGGCTCTGCTTCTAACTTGGGCCCAAATTGTAAAATGGTCTTATCTATTGGCGTTTTCGTTCCAATTCACATTCCAAGTAATATTCGGCATGCTAATTACATTGCCGGTTGCCAAATTGCATTATCTCTTATAGTTTCCGAGATATGGACTATCGATAATTTACACCTTAGGCTCTGCTTCTAACTTGGGCCCAAATTGTAAAATGGTCTTCTCTATTGGCGATTTCGTTCCAATTCACATTCCAAGTAATATACGGCATGCTAATTACATTGCCGGTTGCCAAATTGCATTATCTCTTATAGTTTCCGAGATATGGACTATCGATAATTTACACCTTAGGCTCTGCTTCTAACTTGGGCCCAAATTGTAAAATGGTCTTATCTATTGGCGATTTCGTTCCAATTCACATTCCAAGTAATATTCGGCATGCTAATTACATTGCCGGTTGCCAAATTACATTATCTCTTATAGTTTCCGAGATATGGACTATCGATAATTTACACCTTAGGCTCTGCTTCTAACTTGGGCCCAAATTGTAAAATGGTCTTCTCTATTGGCGATTTCGTTCCAATTCACATTCCAAGTAATATTCGGCATGCTAATTACATTGCCGGTTGCCAAATTGCATTATCTCTTATAGTTTCCGAGATATGGACTATCGATAATTTACGCCATAGGCTCTGCTTCTAACTTGGGCCCAAATTGTAAAATGGTCTTCTCTATTGGCGATTTCGTTCCAATTCACATTCCAAGTAATATTCGGCATGCTAATTACATTGCCGGTTGCCAAATTGCATTATCTCTTATAGTTTCCGAGATATGGACTATCGATAATTTACACCTTAGGCTCTGCTTCTAACTTGGGCCCAAATTGTAAAATCGTCTTATCTATTGGCGATTTCGTTCCAATTCACATTCCAAGTAATATTCGGCATGCTAATTACATTGCCGGTTGCCAAATTGCATTATCTCTTATAGTTTCCGAGATATGGACTATCGGTAATTTACACCTTAGGCTCTGCTTCTAACTTGGGCCCAAATTGTAAAATGGTCTTATCTATTGGCGATTTCGTTCCAATTCACATTCCAAGTAATATCCGGCATGCTAATTACATTGCCGGTTGCCAAATTGAATTATCTCTTATAGTTTCCGAGATATGGACTATCGATAATTTACACCTTAGGCTCTGCTTCTAACTTGGGCCCAAATTGTAAAATGGTCTTACCTATTGGCGATTTCGTTCCAATTCACATTCCAAGTAATATTCGGCATGCTAATTACATTGACGGTTGCCAAATTGCATTATCTCTTATAGTTTCCGAGATATGGACTATCGATAATTTACACCTTAGGCTCTGCTTCTAACTTGGGCCCAAATTGTAAAATGGTCTTATCTATTGGCGATTTCGTTCCAATTCACATTCCAAGTAATATTCGGCATGCTAATTACATTGCCGGTTGCCAAATTGCATTATCTCTTATAGTTTCCGAGATATGGACTATCGATAATTTACACCTTAGGCTCTGCTTCTAACTTGGGCCCAAATTGTAAAATGGTCTTATCTATTGGCGATTTCGTTCCAATTCACATTCCAAGTAATATTCGGCATGCTAATTACATTGCCGGTTGCCAAATTGCATTAACTCTTATAGTTTCCGAGATATGGACTATCGATAATTTACACCTTAGGCTCTGCTTCTAACTTGGGCCCAAATTGTAAAATGGTCTTATCTATTGGCGATTTCGTTCCAATTCACATTCCAAGTAATATTCGGCATGCTAATTACATTGCCGGTTGCCAAATTGAATTATCTCTTATAGTTTCCGAGATATGGACTATCGATAATTTACACCTTAGGCTCTGCTTCTAACTTGGGCCCAAATTGTAAAATGGTCTTATCTATTGGCGATTTCGTCCCAATTCACATTCCAAGTGATATTCGGCATGCTAATTACATTGCCGGTTGCCAAATTGCATTATCTCTTATAGTTTCCGAGATATGGACTATCAATAATTTACACCTTAGGCTCTGCTTCTAACTTGGGCCCAAATTGTAAAATGGTCTTATCTATTGGCGATTTCGTCCCAATTCACATTCCAAGTGATATTCGGCATGCTAATTACATTGCCGGTTGCGAAATTGCATTATCTCTTATAGTTTCCGAGATATGGACTATCGATAATTTACACCTTAGGCTCTGCTTCTAACTTGGGCCCAAATTGTAAAATGGTCTTATCTATTGGCGATTTCGTTCCAATTCACATTCCAAGTAATATTCGGCATGCTAATTACATTGCCGGTTGCCAAATTGCATTATCTCTTATAGTTTCCGAGATATGGATTATCGATAATTTACACCTTAGGCTCTGCTTCTAACTTGGGCCCAAATTGTAAAATGGTCTTGTCTATTGGCGTTTTCGTTCCAATTCACATTCCAAGTAATATTCGGCATGCTAATTACATTGCCGGTTGCCAAATTGCATTATCTCTTATAGTTTCCGAGATATGGACTATCGATAATTTACACCTTAGGCTCTGCTTCTAACTTGGGCCCAAATTGTAAAATGGTCTTCTCTATTGGCGATTTCGTTCCAATTCACATTCCAAGTAATATTCGGCATGCTAATTACATTGCCGGTTGCCAAATTGCATTATCTCTTATAGTTTCCGAGATATGGACTATCGATAATTTACACATTTGGCTCTGCTTCTAACTTGGGCCCAAATTGTAAAATGGTCTTATCTATTGGCGTTTTCGTTCCAATTCACATTCCAAGTAATATTCGGCATGCTAATTACATTGCCGGTTGCCAAATTGCATTATCTCTTATAGTTTCCGAGATATGGACTATCGATAATTTACACCTTAGGCTCTGCTTCTAACTTGGGCCCAAATTGTAAAATGGTCTTATCTATTGGCGATTTCGTTCCAATTCACATTCCAAGTAATATTCGACATGCTAATTACATTGCCGGTTGCCAAATTGCATTATCTCTTATAGTTTCCGAGATATGGACTATCGATAATTTACACCTTATTCTCTGCTTCTAACTTGGGCCCAAATTGTAAAATGGTCTTCTCTATTGGCGATTTCGTTCCAATTCACATTCCAAGTAATATTCGGCATGCTAATTACATTGCCGGTTGCCAAATTGCATTATCTCTTATAGTTTCCGAGATATGGACTATCGATAATTTACACCATAGGCTCTGCTTCTAACTTGGGCCCAAATTGTAAAATGGTAGGTTCTCCATTGGCGATTTCGTTCCAATTCACATTCCAAGTAATATTCGGCATGCTAATTACATTGCCGGTTGCCAAATTGCATTATCTCTTATAGTTTCCGAGATATGGACTAACGGTAATTTACACCTTAGGCTCTGCTTCTAACTTGGGCCCAAATTGTAAAATGGTCTTATCTATTGGCGATTTCGTTCCAATTCACATTCCAAGTAATATCCGGCATGCTAATTACATTGCCGGTTGCCAAATTGAATTATCTCTTATAGTTTCCGAGATATGGACTATCGATAATTTACACCTTAGGCTCTGCTTCTAACTTGGGCCCAAATTGTAAAATGGTCTTACCTATTGGCGATTTCGTTCCAATTCACATTCCAAGTAATATTCGGCATGCTAATTACATTGCCGGTTGCCAAATTGCATTATCTCTTATAGTTTTCGAGATATGGACTATCGATAATTTACACCTTAGGCTCTGCTTCTAACTTGGGCCCAAATTGTAAAATGGTCTTATCTATTGGCGATTTCGTTCCAATTCACATTCCAAGTAATATTCGGCATGCTAATTACATTGCCGGTTGCCAAATTGCATTATCTCTTATAGTTTCCGAGATATGGACTATCGATAATTTACACCTCAGGCTCTGCTTCTAACTTGGGCCCAAATTGTAAAATGGTCTTATCTATTGGCGATTTCGTTCCAATTCACATTCCAAGTAATATTCGGCATGCTAATTACATTGCCGGTTGCCAAATTGCATTAACTCTTATAGTTTCCGAGATATGGACTATCGATAATTTACACCTTAGGCTCTGCTTCTAACTTGGGCCCAAATTGTAAAATGGTCTTATCTATTGGCGATTTCGTTCCAATTCACATTCCAAGTAATATTCGGCATGCTAATTACATTGCCGGTTGCCAAATTGAATTATCTCTTATAGTTTCCGAGATATGGACTATCGATAATTTACACCTTAGGCTCTGCTTCTAACTTGGGCCCAAATTGTAAAATGGTCTTACCTATTGGCGATTTCGTTCCAATTCACATTCCAAGTAATATTCGGCATGCTAATTACATTGCCGGTTGCCAAATTGCATTATCTCTTATAGTTTCCGAGATATGGACTATCGATAATTTACACCTTAGGCTCTGCTTCTAACTTGGGCCCAAATTGTAAAATGGTCTTACCTATTGGCGATTTCGTTCCAATTCACATTCCAAGTAATATTCGGCATGCTAATTACATTGCCGGTTGCCAAATTGCATTATCTCTTATAGTTTCCGAGATATGGACTATCGATAATTTACACCTTAGGCTCTGCTTCTAACTTGGGCCCAAATTGTAAAATGGTCTTACCTATTGGCGATTTCGTTCCAATTCACATTCTAAGTAATATTCGGCATGCTAATTACATTGCCGGTTGCCAAATTGCATTATCTCTTATAGTTTCCGAGATATGGACTATCGATAATTTACACCTTAGGCTCTGCTTCTAACTTGGGCCCAAATTGTAAAATGGTCTTATCTATTGGCGATTTCGTTCCAATTCACATTCCAAGTAATATCCGGCATGCTAATTACATTGCCGGTTGCCAAATTGAATTATCTCTTATAGTTTCCGAGATATGGACTATCGATAATTTACACCTTAGGCTCTGCTTCTAACTTGGGCCCAAATTGTAAAATGGTCTTACCTATTGGCGATTTCGTTCCAATTCACATTCCAAGTAATATTCGGCATGCTAATTACATTGCCGGTTGCCAAATTGCATTATCTCTTATAGTTTCCGAGATATGGACTATCGATAATTTACACCTTAGGCTCTGCTTCTAACTTGGGCCCAAATTGTAAAATGGTCTTATCTATTGGCGATTTCGTTCCAATTCACATTCCAAGTAATATTCGGCATGCTAATTACATTGCCGGTTGCCAAATTGCATTATCTCTTATAGTTTCCGAGATATGGACTATCGATAATTTACACCTTAGGCTCTGCTTCTAACTTGGGCCCAAATTGTAAAATGGTCTTATCTATTGGCGATTTCGTTCCAATTCACATTCCAAGTAATATTCGGCATGCTAATTACATTGCCGGTTGCCAAATTGCATTAACTCTTATAGTTTCCGAGATATGGACTATCGATAATTTACACCTTAGGCTCTGCTTCTAACTTGGGCCCAAATTGTAAAATGGTCTTATCTATTGGCGATTTCGTTCCAATTCACATTCCAAGTAATATTCGGCATGCTAATTACATTGCCGGTTGCCAAATTGAATTATCTCTTATAGTTTCCGAGATATGGACTATCGATAATTTACACCTTAGGCTCTGCTTCTAACTTGGGCCCAAATTGTAAAATGGTCTTATCTATTGGCGATTTCGTCCCAATTCACATTCCAAGTGATATTCGGCATGCTAATTACATTGCCGGTTGCGAAATTGCATTATCTCTTATAGTTTCCGAGATATGGACTATCAATAATTTACACCTTAGGCTCTGCTTCTAACTTGGGCCCAAATTGTAAAATGGTCTTATCTATTGGCGATTTCGTCCCAATTCACATTCCAAGTGATATTCGGCATGCTAATTACATTGCCGGTTGCGAAATTGCATTATCTCTTATAGTTTCCGAGATATGGACTATCGATAATTTACACCTTAGGCTCTGCTTCTAACTTGGGCCCAAATTGTAAAATGGTCTTATCTATTGGCGATTTCGTTCCAATTCACATTCCAAGTAATATTCGGCATGCTAATTACATTGCCGGTTGCCAAATTGCATTATCTCTTATAGTTTCCGAGATATGGATTATCGATAATTTACACCTTAGGCTCTGCTTCTAACTTGGGCCCAAATTGTAAAATGGTCTTGTCTATTGGCGTTTTCGTTCCAATTCACATTCCAAGTAATATTCGGCATGCTAATTACATTGCCGGTTGCCAAATTGCATTATCTCTTATAGTTTCCGAGATATGGACTATCGATAATTTACACCTTAGGCTCTGCTTCTAACTTGGGCCCAAATTGTAAAATGGTCTTCTCTATTGGCGATTTCGTTCCAATTCACATTCCAAGTAATATTCGGCATGCTAATTACATTGCCGGTTGCCAAATTGCATTATCTCTTATAGTTTCCGAGATATGGACTATCGATAATTTACACCTTTGGCTCTGCTTCTAACTTGGGCCCAAATTGTAAAATGGTCTTATCTATTGGCGTTTTCGTTCCAATTCACATTCCAAGTAATATTCGGCATGCTAATTACATTGCCGGTTGCCAAATTGCATTATCTCTTATAGATTCCGAGATATGGACTATCGATAATTTACACCTTAGGCTCTGCTTCTAACTTGGGCCCAAATTGTAAAATGGTCTTCTCTATTGGCGATTTCGTTCCAATTCACATTCCAAGTAATATACGGCATGCTAATTACATTGCCGGTTGCCAAATTGCATTATCTCTTATAGTTTCCGAGATATGGACTATCGATAATTTACACCTTAGGCTCTGCTTCTAACTTGGGCCCAAATTGTAAAATGGTCTTATCTATTGACGATTTCGTTCCAATTCACATTCCAAGTAATATTCGACATGCTAATTACATTGCCGGTTGCCAAATTGCATTATCTCTTATAGTTTCCGAGATATGGACTATCGATAATTTACACCTTATTCTCTGCTTCTAACTTGGGCCCAAATTGTAAAATGGTCTTCTCTATTGGCGATTTCGTTCCAATTCACATTCCAAGTAATATTCGGCATGCTAATTACATTGCCGGTTGCCAAATTGCATTATCTCTTATAGTTTCCGAGATATGGACTATCGATAATTTACACCATAGGCTCTGCTTCTAACTTGGGCCCAAATTGTAAAATGGTCTTCTCTATTGGCGATTTCGTTCCAATTCACATTCCAAGTAATATTCGGCATGCTAATTACATTGCCGGTTGCCAAATTGCATTATCTCTTATAGTTTCCGAGATATGGACTATCGATAATTTACACCTTAGGCTCTGCTTCTAACTTGGGCCCAAATTGTAAAATCGTCTTATCTATTGGCGATTTCGTTCCATTTCACATTCCAAGTAATATTCGGCATGCTAATTACATTGCCGGTTGCCAAATTGCATTATCTCTTATAGTTTCCGAGATATGGACTATCGGTAATTTACACCTTAGGCTCTGCTTCTAACTTGGGCCCAAATTGTCAAATGGTCTTATCTATTGGCGATTTCGTTCCAATTCACATTCCAAGTAATATCCGGCATGCTAATTACATTGCCGGTTGCCAAATTGAATTATCTCTTATAGTTTCCGAGATATGGACTATCGATAATTTACACCTTAGGCTCTGCTTCTAACTTGGGCCCAAATTGTAAAATGGTCTTACCTATTGGCGATTTCGTTCCAATTCACATTCCAAGTAATATTCGGCATGCTAATTACATTGCCGGTTGCCAAATTGCATTATCTCTTATAGTTTTCGAGATATGGACTATCGATAATTTACACCTTAGGCTCTGCTTCTAACTTGGGCCCAAATTGTAAAATGGTCTTATCTATTGGCGATTTCGTTCCAATTCACATTCCAAGTAATATTCGGCATGCTAATTACATTGCCGGTTGCCAAATTGCATTAACTCTTATAGTTTCCGAGATATGGACTATCGATAATTTACACCTTAGGCTCTGCTTCTAACTTGGGCCCAAATTGTAAAATGGTCTTATCTATTGGCGATTTCGTTCCAATTCACATTCCAAGTAATATTCGGCATGCTAATTACATTGCCGGTTGCCAAATTGAATTATCTCTTATAGTTTCCGAGATATGGACTATCGATAATCTACACCTTAGGCTCTGCTTCTAACTTGGGCCCAAATTGTAAAATGGTCTTACCTATTGGCGATTTCGTTCCAATTCACATTCCAAGTAATATTCGGCATGCTAATTACATTGCCGGTTGCCAAATTGCATTATCTCTTATAGTTTCCGAGATATGGACTATCGATAATTTACACCTTAGGCTCTGCTTCTAACTTGGGCCCAAATTGTAAAATGGTCTTATCTATTGGCGATTTCGTTCCAATTCACATTCCAAATAATATTCGGCATGCTAATTACATTGCCGTTTGCCAAATTGCATTATCTCTTATAGTTTCCAAGATATGGACTATCGATAATTTACACCTTAGGCTCTGCTTCTAACTTGGTCCCAAATTGTAAAATGGTCTTATCTATTGGCGATTTCGTTCCAATTGACATTCCAAGTAATATTCGGCATGCTAATTACATTGCCGGTTGCCAAATTGCATTAACTCTTATAGTTTCCGAGATATGGACTATCGATAATTTACACCTTAGGCTCTGCTTCTAACTTGGGCCCAAATTGTAAAATGGTCTTATCTATTGGCGATTTCGTTCCAATTCACATTCCAAGTAATATTCGGCATGCTAATTACATTGCCGGTTGCCAAATTGCATTATCTCTTATAGTTTCCGAGATATGGACTATCGATAATTTACACCATAGGCTCTGCTTATAACTTGATCCCAAATTGTTAAATGGTCTTATCTATTGGCGATTTCGTTCCAATTCACATTCCAAGTAATATTCGGCATGCTAATTACATTGCCTGTTGCCAAATTGCATTATCTCTTATAGTTTCCGAGATATGGACTATCGATAAATTACACCTTAGGCTCTGCTTCTAACTTGGGCCCAAATTGTAAAATGGTCTTATCTATTGGCGATTTCGTTCCAATTCACATTCCAAGTAATATTCGGCATGCTAATTACATTGCCGGTTGCCAAATTGCATTATCTCTTATAGTTTCCGAGATATGGACTATCGATTATTTACACCTTAGGCTCTGCTTCTAACTTGGGCCCAAATTGTAAAATGGTCTTCTCTATTGGCGATTTCGTTCCAATTCACATTCCAAGTAATATTCGGCATGCTAATTACATTGCCGGTTGCCAAATTGCATTATCTCTTATAGTTTCCGAGATATGGACTATCGATAATTTACACCTTAGGCTCTGCTTCTAACTTGGGCCCAAATTGTAAAATGGTCTTCTCTATTGGCGATTTCGTTCCAATTCACATTCCAAGTAATATTCGGCATGCTAATTACATTGCCGGTTGCCAAATTGCATTATCTCTTATAGTTTCCGAGATATGGACTATCGATAATTTACACCTTATTCTCTGCTTCTAACTTGGGCCCAAATTGTAAAATGGTCTTCTCTATTGGCGATTTCGTTCCAATTCACATTCCAAGTAATATTCGGCATGCTAATTACATTGCCGGTTGCCAAATTGCATTATCTCTTATAGTTTCCGAGATATGGACTATCGATAATTTACACCTTAGGCTCTGCTTCTAACTTGGGCCCAAATTGTAAAATCGTCTTATCTATTGGCGATTTCGTTCCAATTCACATTCCAAGTAATATTCGGCATGCTAATTACATTGCCGGTTGCCAAATTGAATTATCTCTTATAGTTTCCGAGATATGGACTATCGGTAATTTACACCTTAGGCTCTGCTTCTAACTTGGGCCCAAATTGTAAAATGGTCTTATCTATTGGCGATTTCGTTACAATTCACATTCCAAGTAATATCCGGCATGCTAATTACATTGCCGGTTGCCAAATTGAATTATCTCTTATAGTTTCCGAGATATGGACTATCGATAATTTACACCTTAGGCTCTGCTTCTAACTTGGGCCCAAATTGTAAAATGGTCTTACCTATTGGCGATTTCGTTCCAATTCACATTCCAAGTAATATTCGGCATGCTAATTACATTGCCGGTTGCCAAATTGCATTATCTCTTATAGTTTCCGAGATATGGACTATCGATAATTTACACCTTAGGCTCTGCTTCTATCTTGGGCCCAAATTGTAAAATGGTCTTATCTATTGGCGATTTCGTTCCAATTCACATTCCAAGTAATATTCGGCATGCTAATTACATTGCCGGTTGCCAAATTGCATTATCTCTTATAGTTTCCGAGATATGGACTATCGATAATTTACACCTTAGGCTCTGCTTCTAACTTGGGCCCAAATTGTAAAATGGTTTTATCTATTGGCGATTTCGTTCCAATTCACATTCCAAGTAATATTCGGCATGCTAATTACATTGCCGGTTGCCAAATTGCATTAACTCTTATAGTTTCCGAGATATGGACTATCGATAATTTACACCTTAGGCTCTGCTTCTAACTTGGGCCCAAATTGTAAAATGGTCTTATCTATTGGCGATTTCGTTCCAATTCACATTCCAAGTAATATTCGGCATGCTAATTACATTGCCGGTTGCCAAATTGAATTATCTCTTATAGTTTCCGAGATATGGACTATCGATAATTTACACCTTAGGCTCTGCTTCTAACTTGGGCCCAAATTGTAAAATGGTCTTACCTATTGGCGATTTCGTTCCAATTCACATTCCAAGTAATATTCGGCATGCTAATTACATTGCCGGTTGCCAAATTGCATTATCTCTTATAGTTTCCGAGATATGGACTATCGATAATTTACACCTTAGGCTCTGCTTCTAACTTGGGCCCAAATTGTAAAATGGTCTTATCTATTGGCGATTTCGTTCCAATTCACATTCCAAGTAATATTCGGCATGCTAATTACATTGCCGTTTGCCAAATTGCATTATCTCTTACAGTTTCGAAGATATGGACTATCGATAATTTACACCTTAGGCTCTGCTTCTAACTTGGTCCCAAATTGTAAAATGGTCTTATCTATTGGCGATTTCGTTCCATTTCACATTCCAAGTAATATTCGGCATGCTAATTACATTACCGGTTGCCAAATTGCATTAACTCTTATAGTTTCCGAGATATGGACTATCGATAATTTACACCTTAGGCTCTGCTTCTAACTTGGGCCCAAATTGTAAAATGGTCTTATCTATTGGCGATTTCGTTCCAATTCACATTCCAAGTAATATTCGGCATGCTAATTACATTGCCGGTTGCCAAATTGCATTATCTCTTATAGTTTCCGAGATATGGGCTATCGATAATTTACACCATAGGCTCTGCTTATAACTTGGGCCCAAATTGTTAAATGGTCTTATCTATTGGCGATTTCGTTCCAATTCACATTCCAAGTAATATTCGGCATGCTAATTACATTGCCGGTTGCCAAATTGCATTATCTCTTATAGTTTCCGAGATATGGACTATCGATAATTTACACCTTAGGCTCTGCTTCTAACTTGGGCCCAAATTGTAAAATGGTCTTATCTATTGGCGATTTCGTTCCAATTCACATTCCAAGTAATATTCGGCATGCTAATTACATTGCCGGTTGCCAAATTGCATTATCTCTTATAGTTTCCGAGATATGGACTATCGATAATTTACACCTTAGGCTCTGCTTCTAACTTGGGCCCAAATTGTAAAATGGTCTTATCTATTGGCGATTTCGTTCCAGTTCACATTCCAAGTAATATTCGGCATGCTAATTACATTGCCGGTTGCCAAATTGCATTATCTCTTATAGTTTCCGAGATATGGACTATCGATAATTTACACCTTAAGCTCTGCTTCTAACTTGGGCCCAAATTGTAAAATGGTCTTATCTATTGGCGATTTCGTCCCAATTCACATTCCAAGTGATATTCGGCATGGTAATTACATTGCCGGTTGCGAAATTGCATTATCTCTTATAGTTTCCGAGATATGGACTATCAATAATTTACACCTAAGGCTCTGCTTCTAACTTGGGCCCAAATTGTAAAATGGTCTTATCTATTGGCGATTTCGTTCCAATTCACATTCCAAGTAATATTCGGCATGCTAATTACATTGCCGGTTGCCAAATTGCATTATCTCTTATAGTTTCCGAGATATGGACTATCGATAATTTACACCTTAGGCTCTGCTTCTAACTTGGGCCCAAATTGTAAAATGGTCTTATCTATTGGCGATTTCGTTCCAATTCACATTCCAAGTAATATTCGGCATGCTAATTACATTGCTGGTTGCCAAATTGCATTATCTCTTATAGTTTCCGAGATATGGACTATCGATAATTTACACCTTATGCTCTGCTTCTAACTTGGGCCCAAATTGTAAAATGGTCTTCTCTATTGGCGATTTCGTTCCAACTCACATTCCAAGTAATATTCGGCATGCTAATTACATTGCCGGTTGCCAAATTGCATTATCTCTTATAGTTTCCGAGATATGGACTATCGATAATTTACACCTTAAGCTCTGCTTCTAATTTGGGCCCAAATTGTAAAATCGTCTTATCTATTGGCGATTTCGTTCCAATTCACATTCCAAGTAATATTCGGCATGCTAATTACATTGCCGGTTGCCAAATTGCATTATCTCTTATAGTTTCCGAGATATGGACTATCGATAATTTACACCTTAGGCTCTGCTTCTAACTTGGGCCCAAATTGTAAAATGGTCTTACCTATTGGCGATTTCGTTCCAATTCACATTCCAAGTAATATTCGGCATGCTAATTACATTGCCGGTTGCCAAATTGCATTAGCTCTTATAGTTTCCGAGATATGGACTATCGATAATTTACACCTTAGGCTCTGCTTCTAACTTGGGCCCAAATTGTAAAATGGTCTTATCTATTGGCGATTTCGTTCCAATTCACATTCCAAGTAATATTCGGCATGCTAATTACATTGCCGGTTGCCAAATTGCATTATCTCTTATAGTTTCCGAGATATGGACTATCGATAATTTACATCTTACGCTCTGCTTCTAACTTGGGCCCAAATTGTAAAATCGTCTTATCTATTGGCGATTTCGTTCCAATTCACATTCCAAGTAATATTCGGCATGCTAATTACATTGCCGGTTGCCAAATTGCATTATCTCTTATAGTTCCCGAGATATGGACTATCGATAATTTACACCTTAGGCTCTGCTTCTAACTTGGGCCCAAATTGTAAAATGGTCTTACCTATTGGCGATTTCGTTCCAATTCACATTCCAAGTAATATTCGGCATGCTAATTACATTGCCGGTTGCCAAATTGCATTATCTCTTATAGTTTCCGAGATATGGACTATCGATAATTTACACCTTAGGCTCTGCTTCTATCTTGGGCCCAAATTGTAAAATGGTCTTATCTATTGGCGATTTCGTTCCAATTCACATTCCAAGTAATATTCGGCATGCTAATTACATTGCCGGTTGCCAAATTGCATTATCTCTTATAGTTTCCGAGATATGGACTATCGATAATTTACACCTTAGGCTCTGCTTCTAACTTGGGCCCAAATTGTAAAATGGTTTTATCTATTGGCGATTTCGTTCCAATTCACATTCCAAGTAATATTCGGCATGCTAATTACATTGCCGGTTGCCAAATTGCATTAACTCTTATAGTTTCCGAGATATGGACTATCGATAATTTACACCTTAGGCTCTGCTTCTAACTTGGGCCCAAATTGTAAAATGGTCTTATCTATTGGCGATTTCGTTCCAATTCACATTCCAAGTAATATTCGGCATGCTAATTACATTGCCGGTTGCCAAATTGAATTATCTCTTATAGTTTCCGAGATATGGACTATCGATAATTTACACCTTAGGCTCTGCTTCTAACTTGGGCCCAAATTGTAAAATGGTCTTACCTATTGGCGATTTCGTTCCAATTCACATTCCAAGTAATATTCGGCATGCTAATTACATTGCCGGTTGCCAAATTGCATTATCTCTTATAGTTTCCGAGATATGGACTATCGATAATTTACACCTTAGGCTCTGCTTCTAACTTGGGCCCAAATTGTAAAATGGTCTTATCTATTGGCGATTTCGTTCCAATTCACATTCCAAGTAATATTCGGCATGCTAATTACATTGCCGTTTGCCAAATTGCATTATCTCTTATAGTTTCGAAGATATGGACTATCGATAATTTACACCTTAGGCTCTGCTTCTAACTTGGTCCCAAATTGTAAAATGGTCTTACCTATTGGCGATTTCGTTCCATTTCACATTCCAAGTAATATTCGGCATGCTAATTACATTACCGGTTGCCAAATTGCATTAACTCTTATAGTTTCCGAGATATGGACTATCGATAATTTACACCTTAGGCTCTGCTTCTAACTTGGGCCCAAATTGTAAAATGGTCTTATCTATTGGCGATTTCGTTCCAATTCACATTCCAAGTAATATTCGGCATGCTAATTACATTGCCGGTTGCCAAATTGCATTATCTCTTATAGTTTCCGAGATATGGACTATCGATAATTTACACCATAGGCTCTGCTTATAACTTGGGCCCAAATTGTTAAATGGTCTTATCTATTGGCGATTTCGTTCCAATTCACATTCCAAGTAATATTCGGCATGCTAATTACATTGCCGGTTGCCAAATTGCATTATCTCTTATAGTTTCCGAGATATGGACTATCGATAATTTACACCTTAGGCTCTGCTTCTAACTTGGGCCCAAATTGTAAAATGGTCTTATCTATTGGCGATTTCGTTCCAATTCACATTCCAAGTAATATTCGGCATGCTAATTACATTGCCGGTTGCCAAATTGCATTATCTCTTATAGTTTCCGAGATATGGACTATCGATAATTTACACCTTAGGCTCTGCTTCTAACTTGGGCCCAAATTGTAAAATGGTCTTATCTATTGGCGATTTCGTTCCAGTTCGTCCATCGATCGATGGACAATCCAAGTAATATTCGGCATGCTAATTACATTGCCGGTTGCCAAATTGCATTATCTCTTATAGTTTCCGAGATATGGACTATCGATAATTTACACCTTAAGCTCTGCTTCTAACTTGGGCCCAAATTGTAAAATGGTCTTATCTATTGGCGATTTCGTCCCAATTCACATTCCAAGTGATATTCGGCATGGTAATTACATTGCCGGTTGCGAAATTGCATTATCTCTTATAGTTTCCGAGATATGGACTATCAATAATTTACACCTAAGGCTCTGCTTCTAACTTGGGCCCAAATTGTAAAATGGTCTTATCTATTGGCGATTTCGTTCCAATTCACATTCCAAGTAATATTCGGCATGCTAATTACATTGCCGGTTGCCAAATTGCATTATCTCTTATAGTTTCCGAGATATGGACTATCGATAATTTACACCTTAGGCTCTGCTTCTAACTTGGGCCCAAATTGTAAAATGGTCTTATCTATTGGCGATTTCGTTCCAATTCACATTCCAAGTAATATTCGGCATGCTAATTACATTGCTGGTTGCCAAATTGCATTATCTCTTATAGTTTCCGAGATATGGACTATCGATAATTTACACCTTAGGCTCTGCTTCTAACTTGGGCCCAAATTGTAAAATGGTCTTCTCTATTGGCGATTTCGTTCCAATTCACATTCCAAGTAATATTCGGCATGCTAATTACATTGCCGGTTGCCAAATTGCATTATCTCTTATAGTTTCCGAGATATGGACTATCGATAATTTACACCTTAAGCTCTGCTTCTAATTTGGGCCCAAATTGTAAAATCGTCTTATCTATTGGCGATTTCGTTCCAATTCACATTCCAAGTAATATTCGGCATGCTAATTACATTGCCGGTTGCCAAATTGCATTATCTCTTATAGTTTCCGAGATATGGACTATCGATAATTTACACCTTAGGCTCTGCTTCTAACTTGGGCCCAAATTGTAAAATGGTCTTACCTATTGGCGATTTCGTTCCAATTCACATTCCAAGTAATATTCGGCATGCTAATTACATTGCCGGTTGCCAAATTGCATTAGCTCTTATAGTTTCCGAGATATGGACTATCGATAATTTACACCTTAGGCTCTGCTTCTAACTTGGGCCCAAATTGTAAAATGGTCTTATCTATTGGCGATTTCGTTCCAATTCACATTCCAAGTAATATTCGGCATGCTAATTACATTGCCGGTTGCCAAATTGCATTATCTCTTATAGTTTCCGAGATATGGACTATCGATAATTTACATCTTACGCTCTGCTTCTAACTTGGGCCCAAATTGTAAAATCGTCTTATCTATTGGCGATTTCGTTCCAATTCACATTCCAAGTAATATTCGGCATGCTAATTACATTGCCGGTTGCCAAATTGCATTATCTCTTATAGTTTCCGAGATATGGACTATCGATAATTTACACCTTAGGCTCTGCTTCTAACTTGGGCCCAAATTGTAAAATGGTCTTATCTATTGGCGATTTCGTTCCAATTCACATTCCAAGTAATATTCGGCATGCTAATTACATTGCCGGTTGCCAAATTGCATTATCTCTTATAGTTTCCGAGATATGGACTATCGATAATTTACACCTTAGGCTCTGCTTCTAACTTGGGCCTAAATTGTAAAATTGTCTTATCTATTGGCGATTTCGTCCCAATTCACATTCCAAGTGATATTCGGCATGCTAATTACATTGCCGGTTGCGAAATTGCATTATCTCTTATAGTTTCGAGATATGGACTATCAATAATTTATAACTTAGGCTCTGCTTTTAACTTGGGCCCAAATTGTAAAATGGTCTTATCTATTGGCGATTTCGTTCCAATTCACATTCCAAGTAATATTCGGCATGCTAATTACATTGCCGGTTGCCAAATTGCATTATCTCTTATAGTTTCCGAGATATGGACTATCGATAATTTACACCTTAGGCTCTGCTTCTAACTTGGGCCCAAATTGTAAAATGGCCTTATCTATTGGCGATTTCGTTCCAATTCACATTCCAAGTAATATTCGGCATGCTAATTACATTGCCGGTTGCCAAATTGCATTATCTCTTATAGTTTCCGAGATATGGATTATCGATAATTTACACCTTAGGCTCTGCTTCTAACTTGGGCCCAAATTGTAAAATGGTCTTATCTATTGGCGATTTCGTTCCAATTCACATTCCAAGTAATATTCGGCATGCTAATTACATTGCCGGTTGCCAAATTGCATTATCTCTTATAGTTTCCGAGATATGGACTATCGATAATTTACACCTTAGGCTCTGCTTCTAACTTGGGCCCAAATTGTAAAATGGTCTTATCTATTGGCGATTTCGTTCCAATTCACATTCCAAGTAATATTCGGCATGCTAATTACATTGCCGGTTGCCAAATTGCATTATCTCTTATAGTTTCCGAGATATGGACTATCGATAATTTACACCTCAGGCTCTGCTTCTAACTTGGGCCCAAATTGTAAAATGGTCTTATCTATTGACGATTTCGTCCCAATTCACATTCCAAGTGATATTCGGCATGGTAATTACATTGCCGGTTGCGAAATTGCATTATCTCTTATAGTTTCCGAGATATGGACTATCAATAATTTACACCTAAGGCTCTGCTTCTAACTTGGGCCCAAATTGTAAAATGGTCTTATCTATTGGCGATTTCGTTCCAATTCACATTCCAAGTAATATTCGGCATGCTAATTACATTGCCGGTTGCCAAATTGCATTATCTCTTATAGTTTCCGAGATATGGACTATCGATAATTTACACCTTAGGCTCTGCTTCTAACTTGGGCCCAAATTGTAAAATGGTCTTATCTATTGGCGATTTCGTTCCAATTCACATTCCAAGTAATATTCGGCATGCTAATTACATTGCCGGTTGCCAAATTGCATTATCTCTTATAGTTTCCGAGATATGGACTATCGATAATTTACACCTTAGGCTCTGCTTCTAACTTGGGCCCAAATTGTAAAATGGTCTTACCTATTGGCGATTTCGTTCCAATTCACATTCCAAGTAATATTCGGCATGCTAATTACATTGCCGGTTGCCAAATTGCATTAGCTCTTATAGTTTCCGAGATATGGACTATCGATAATTTACACCTTAGGCTCTGCTTCTAACTTGGGCCCAAATTGTAAAATGGTCTTATCTATTGGCGATTTCGTTCCAATTCACATTCCAAGTAATATTCGGCATGCTAATTACATTGCCGGTTGCCAAATTGCATTATCTCTTATAGTTTCCGAGATATGGACTATCGATAATTTACATCTTACGCTCTGCTTCTAACTTGGGCCCAAATTGTAAAATCGTCTTATCTATTGGCGATTTCGTTCCAATTCACATTCCAAGTAATATTCGGCATGCTAATTACATTGCCGGTTGCCAAATTGCATTATCTCTTATAGTTTCCGAGATATGGACTATCGATAATTTACACCTTAGGCTCTGCTTCTAACTTGGGCCCAAATTGTAAAATGGTCTTATCTATTGGCGATTTCGTTCCAATTCACATTCCAAGTAATATTCGGCATGCTAATTACATTGCCGGTTGCCAAATTGCATTATCTCTTATAGTTTCCGAGATATGGACTATCGATAATTTACACCTTAGGCTCTGCTTCTAACTTGGGCCCAAATTGTAAAATGGTCTTATCTATTGGCGATTTCGTCCCAATTCACATACCAAGTGATATTCGGCATGCTAATTACATTGCCGGTTGCGAAATTGCATTATCTCTTATAGTTTCGAGATATGGACTATCAATAATTTATACCTTAGGCTCTGCTTCTAACTTGGGCCCAAATTGTAAAATGGTCTTATCTATTGGCGATTTCGTTCCAATTTACATTCCAAGTAATATTCGGCATGCTAATTACATTGCCGGTTGCCAAATTGCATTATCTCTTATAGTTTCCGAGATATGGACTATCGATAATTTACACCTTAGGCTCTGCTTCTAACTTGGGCCCAAATTGTAAAGGTTCGTCCATCGATCGATGGACGAACCTGTAAAATGGTCTTATCTATTGGCGATTTCGTTCCAATTCACATTCCAAGTAATATTCGGCATGCTAATTACATTGCCGGTTGCCAAATTGCATTATCTCTTATAGTTTCCGAGATATGGATTATCGATAATTTACACCTTAGGCTCTGCTTCAAACTTGGGCCCAAATTGTAAAATGGTCTTATCTATTGGCGATTTCGTTCCAATTCACATTCCAAGTAATATTCGGCATGCTAATTACATTGCCGGTTGCCAAATTGCATTATCTCTTATAGTTTCCGAGATATGGACTATCGATAATTTACACCTTAGGCTCTGCTTCTAACTTGGGCCCAAATTGTAAAATGGTCTTATCTATTGGCGATTTCGTTCCAATTCACATTCCAAGTAATATTCGGCATGCTAATTACATTGCCGGTTGCCAAATTGCATTATCTCTTATAGTTTCCGAGATATGGACTATCGATAATTTACACCTTAGGCTCTGCTTCTAACTTGGGCCCAAATTGTAAAATGGTCTTATCTATTGACGATTTCGTCCCAATTCACATTCCAAGTGATATTCGGCATGGTAATTACATTGCCGGTTGCGAAATTGCATTATCTCTTATAGTTTCCGAGATATGGACTATCAATAATTTACACCTAAGGCTCTGCTTCTAACTTGGGCCCAAATTGTAAAATGGTCTTATCTATTGGCGATTTCGTTCCAATTCACATTCCAAGTAATATTCGGCATGCTAATTACATTGCCGGTTGCCAAATTGCATTATCTCTTATAGTTTCCGAGATATGGACTATCGATAATTTACACCTTAGGCTCTGCTTCTAACTTGGGCCCAAATTGTAAAATGGTCTTCTCTATTGGCGATTTCGTTCCAATTCACATTCCAAGTAATATTCGGCATGCTAATTACATTGCCGGTTGCCAAATTGCATTATCTCTTATAGTTTCCGAGATATGGACTATCGATAATTTACACCTTAAGCTCTGCTTCTAACTTGCGCCCAAATTGTAAAATCGTCTTATCTATTGGCGATTTCGTTCCAATTCACATTCCAAGTAATATTCGGCATGCTAATTACATTGCCGGTTGCCAAATTGCATTATCTCTTATAGTTTCCGAGATATGGACTATCGATAATTTACACCTTAGGCTCTGCTTCTAACTTGGGCCCAAATTGTAAAATGGTCTTACCTATTGGCGATTTCGTTCCAATTCACATTCCAAGTAATATTCGGCATGCTAATTACATTGCCGGTTGCCAAATTGCATTATCTCTTATAGTTTCCGAGATATGGACTATCGATAATTTACACCTTAGGCTCTGCTTCTAACTTGGGCCCAAATTGTAAAATGGTCTTATCTATTGGCGATTTCGTTACAATTCACATTCCAAGTAATATTCGGCATGCTAATTACATTGCCGGTTGCCAAATTGCATTATCTCTTAT
Source organism: Rhynchophorus ferrugineus (assembly GCF_030347505.1). Classification (NCBI taxonomy): domain Eukaryota; kingdom Metazoa; phylum Arthropoda; class Insecta; order Coleoptera; family Curculionidae; genus Rhynchophorus; species Rhynchophorus ferrugineus. The sequence continues at coordinate 103,246 of NW_027472920.1, forward strand.
AGTTTCCGAGATATGGACTATCGATAATTTACATCTTACGCTCTGCTTCTAACTTGGGCCCAAATTGTAAAATCGTCTTATCTATTGGCGATTTCGTTCCAATTCACATTCCAAGTAATATTCGGCATGCTAATTACATTGCCGGTTGCCAAATTGCATTATCTCTTATAGTTTCCGAGATATGGACTATCGATAATTTACACCTTAGGCTCTGCTTCTAACTTGGGCCCAAATTGTAAAATGGTCTTATCTATTGGCGATTTCGTTCCAATTCACATTCCAAGTAATATTCGGCATGCTAATTACATTGCCGGTTGCCAAATTGCATTATCTCTTATAGTTTCCGAGATATGGACTATCGATAATTTACACCTTAGGCTCTGCTTCTAACTTGGGCCCAAATTGTAAAATGGTCTTATCTATTGGCGATTTCGTCCCAATTCACATTCCAAGTCATATTCGGCATGCTAATTACATTGCCGGTTGCGAAATTGCATTATCTCTTATAGTTTCGAGATATGGACTATCAATAATTTATACCTTAGGCTCTGCTTCTAACTTGGGCCCAAATTGTAAAATGGTCTTATCTATTGGCGATTTCGTTCCAATTCACATTCCAAGTAATATTCGGCATGCTAATTACATTGCCGGTTGCCAAATTGCATTATCTCTTATAGTTTCCGAGATATGGACTATCGATAATTTACACCTTAGGCTCTGCTTCTAACTTGGGCCCAAATTGTAAAATGGTCTTATCTATTGGCGATTTCGTTCCAATTCACATTCCAAGTAATATTCGGCATGCTAATTACATTGCCGGTTGCCAAATTGCATTATCTCTTATAGTTTCCGAGATATGGACTATCGATAATTTACACCTTAGGCTCTGCTTCTAACTTGGGCCCAAATTGTAAAATGGTCTTATCTATTGACGATTTCGTCCCAATTCACATTCCAAGTGATATTCGGCATGGTAATTACATTGCCGGTTGCGAAATTGCATTATCTCTTATAGTTTCCGAGATATGGACTATCAATAATTTACACCTAAGGCTCTGCTTCTAACTTGGGCCCAAATTGTAAAATGGTCTTATCTATTGGCGATTTCGTTCCAATTCACATTCCAAGTAATATTCGGCATGCTAATTACATTGCCGGTTGCCAAATTGCATTATCTCTTATAGTTTCCGAGATATGGACTATCGATAATTTACACCTTAGGCTCTGCTTCTAACTTGGGCCTAAATTGTAAAATTGTCTTATCTATTGGCGATTTCGTCCCAATTCACATTCCAAGTGATATTCGGCATGCTAATTACATTGCCGGTTGCGAAATTGCATTATCTCTTATAGTTTCGAGATATGGACTATCAATAATTTATAACTTAGGCTCTGCTTTTAACTTGGGCCCAAATTGTAAAATGGTCTTATCTATTGGCGATTTCGTTCCAATTCACATTCCAAGTAATATTCGGCATGCTAATTACATTGCCGGTTGCCAAATTGCATTATCTCTTATAGTTTCCGAGATATGGACTATCGATAATTTACACCTTAGGCTCTGCTTCTAACTTGGGCCCAAATTGTAAAATGGCCTTATCTATTGGCGATTTCGTTCCAATTCACATTCCAAGTAATATTCGGCATGCTAATTACATTGCCGGTTGCCAAATTGCATTATCTCTTATAGTTTCCGAGATATGGATTATCGATAATTTACACCTTAGGCTCTGCTTCTAACTTGGGCCCAAATTGTAAAATGGTCTTATCTATTGGCGATTTCGTTCCAATTCACATTCCAAGTAATATTCGGCATGCTAATTACATTGCCGGTTGCCAAATTGCATTATCTCTTATAGTTTCCGAGATATGGACTATCGATAATTTACACCTTAGGCTCTGCTTCTAACTTGGGCCCAAATTGTAAAATGGTCTTATCTATTGGCGATTTCGTTCCAATTCACATTCCAAGTAATATTCGGCATGCTAATTACATTGCCGGTTGCCAAATTGCATTATCTCTTATAGTTTCCGAGATATGGACTATCGATAATTTACACCTCAGGCTCTGCTTCTAACTTGGGCCCAAATTGTAAAATGGTCTTATCTATTGACGATTTCGTCCCAATTCACATTCCAAGTGATATTCGGCATGGTAATTACATTGCCGGTTGCGAAATTGCATTATCTCTTATAGTTTCCGAGATATGGACTATCAATAATTTACACCTAAGGCTCTGCTTCTAACTTGGGCCCAAATTGTAAAATGGTCTTATCTATTGGCGATTTCGTTCCAATTCACATTCCAAGTAATATTCGGCATGCTAATTACATTGCCGGTTGCCAAATTGCATTATCTCTTATAGTTTCCGAGATATGGACTATCGATAATTTACACCTTAGGCTCTGCTTCTAACTTGGGCCCAAATTGTAAAATGGTCTTATCTATTGGCGATTTCGTTCCAATTCACATTCCAAGTAATATTCGGCATGCTAATTACATTGCCGGTTGCCAAATTGCATTATCTCTTATAGTTTCCGAGATATGGACTATCGATAATTTACACCTTAGGCTCTGCTTCTAACTTGGGCCCAAATTGTAAAATGGTCTTACCTATTGGCGATTTCGTTCCAATTCACATTCCAAGTAATATTCGGCATGCTAATTACATTGCCGGTTGCCAAATTGCATTAGCTCTTATAGTTTCCGAGATATGGACTATCGATAATTTACACCTTAGGCTCTGCTTCTAACTTGGGCCCAAATTGTAAAATGGTCTTATCTATTGGCGATTTCGTTCCAATTCACATTCCAAGTAATATTCGGCATGCTAATTACATTGCCGGTTGCCAAATTGCATTATCTCTTATAGTTTCCGAGATATGGACTATCGATAATTTACATCTTACGCTCTGCTTCTAACTTGGGCCCAAATTGTAAAATCGTCTTATCTATTGGCGATTTCGTTCCAATTCACATTCCAAGTAATATTCGGCATGCTAATTACATTGCCGGTTGCCAAATTGCATTATCTCTTATAGTTTCCGAGATATGGACTATCGATAATTTACACCTTAGGCTCTGCTTCTAACTTGGGCCCAAATTGTAAAATGGTCTTATCTATTGGCGATTTCGTTCCAATTCACATTCCAAGTAATATTCGGCATGCTAATTACATTGCCGGTTGCCAAATTGCATTATCTCTTATAGTTTCCGAGATATGGACTATCGATAATTTACACCTTAGGCTCTGCTTCTAACTTGGGCCCAAATTGTAAAATGGTCTTATCTATTGGCGATTTCGTCCCAATTCACATACCAAGTGATATTCGGCATGCTAATTACATTGCCGGTTGCGAAATTGCATTATCTCTTATAGTTTCGAGATATGGACTATCAATAATTTATACCTTAGGCTCTGCTTCTAACTTGGGCCCAAATTGTAAAATGGTCTTATCTATTGGCGATTTCGTTCCAATTTACATTCCAAGTAATATTCGGCATGCTAATTACATTGCCGGTTGCCAAATTGCATTATCTCTTATAGTTTCCGAGATATGGACTATCGATAATTTACACCTTAGGCTCTGCTTCTAACTTGGGCCCAAATTGTAAAATGGTCTTATCTATTGGCGATTTCGTTCCAATTCACATTCCAAGTAATATTCGGCATGCTAATTACATTGCCGGTTGCCAAATTGCATTATCTCTTATAGTTTCCGAGATATGGACTATCGATAATTTACACCTTAGGCTCTGCTTCTAACTTGGGCCCAAATTGTAAAATGGTCTTATCTATTGACGATTTCGTCCCAATTCACATTCCAAGTGATATTCGGCATGGTAATTACATTGCCGGTTGCGAAATTGCATTATCTCTTATAGTTTCCGAGATATGGACTATCAATAATTTACACCTAAGGCTCTGCTTCTAACTTGGGCCCAAATTGTAAAATGGTCTTATCTATTGGCGATTTCGTTCCAATTCACATTCCAAGTAATATTCGGCATGCTAATTACATTGCCGGTTGCCAAATTGCATTATCTCTTATAGTTTCCGAGATATGGACTATCGATAATTTACACCTTAGGCTCTGCTTCTAACTTGGGCCCAAATTGTAAAATGGTCTTCTCTATTGGCGATTTCGTTCCAATTCACATTCCAAGTAATATTCGGCATGCTAATTACATTGCCGGTTGCCAAATTGCATTATCTCTTATAGTTTGCGAGATATGGACTATCGATAATTTACACCTTAAGCTCTGCTTCTAACTTGCGCCCAAATTGTAAAATCGTCTTATCTATTGGCGATTTCGTTCCAATTCACATTCCAAGTAATATTCGGCATGCTAATTACATTGCCGGTTGCCAAATTGCATTATCTCTTATAGTTTCCGAGATATGGACTATCGATAATTTACACCTTAGGCTCTGCTTCTAACTTGGGCCCAAATTGTAAAATGGTCTTACCTATTGGCGATTTCGTTCCAATTCACATTCCAAGTAATATTCGGCATGCTAATTACATTGCCGGTTGCCAAATTGCATTATCTCTTATAGTTTCCGAGATATGGACTATCGATAATTTACACCTTAGGCTCTGCTTCTAACTTGGGCCCAAATTGTAAAATGGTCTTATCTATTGGCGATTTCGTTACAATTCACATTCCAAGTAATATTCGGCATGCTAATTACATTGCCGGTTGCCAAATTGCATTATCTCTTATAGTTTCCGAGATATGGACTATCGATAATTTACATCTTACGCTCTGCTTCTAACTTGGGCCCAAATTGTAAAATCGTCTTATCTATTGGCGATTTCGTTCCAATTCACATTCCAAGTAATATTCGGCATGCTAATTACATTGCCGGTTGCCAAATTGCATTATCTCTTATAGTTTCCGAGATATGGACTATCGATAATTTACACCTTAGGCTCTGCTTCTAACTTGGGCCCAAATTGTAAAATGGTCTTATCTATTGGCGATTTCGTTCCAATTCACATTCCAAGTAATATTCGGCATGCTAATTACATTGCCGGTTGCCAAATTGCATTATCTCTTATAGTTTCCGAGATATGGACTATCGATAATTTACACCTTAGGCTCTGCTTCTAACTTGGGCCCAAATTGTAAAATGGTCTTATCTATTGGCGATTTCGTCCCAATTCACATTCCAAGTCATATTCGGCATGCTAATTACATTGCCGGTTGCGAAATTGCATTATCTCTTATAGTTTCGAGATATGGACTATCAATAATTTATACCTTAGGCTCTGCTTCTAACTTGGGCCCAAATTGTAAAATGGTCTTATCTATTGGCGATTTCGTTCCAATTTACATTCCAAGTAATATTCGGCATGCTAATTACATTGCCGGTTGCCAAATTGCATTATCTCTTATAGTTTCCGAGATATGGACTATCGATAATTTACACCTTAGGCTCTGCTTCTAACTTGGGCCCAAATTGTAAAATGGTCTTATCTATTGGCGATTTCGTTCCAATTCACATTCCAAGTAATATTCGGCATGCTAATTACATTGCCGGTTGCCAAATTGCATTATCTCTTATAGTTTCCGAGATATGGACTATCGATAATTTACACCTTAGGCTCTGCTTCTAACTTGGGCCCAAATTGTAAAATGGTCTTATCTATTGACGATTTCGTCCCAATTCACATTCCAAGTGATATTCGGCATGGTAATTACATTGCCGGTTGCGAAATTGCATTATCTCTTATAGTTTCCGAGATATGGACTATCAATAATTTACACCTAAGGCTCTGCTTCTAACTTGGGCCCAAATTGTAAAATGGTCTTATCTATTGGCGATTTCGTTCCAATTCACATTCCAAGTAATATTCGGCATGCTAATTACATTTCCGGTTGCCAAATTGCATTATCTCTTATAGTTTCCGAGATATGGACTATCGATAATTTACACCTTAGGCTCTCCTTCTAACTTGGGCCCAAATTGTAAAATGGTCTTATCTATTGGCGATTTCGTTCCAATTCACATTCCAAGTAATATTCGGCATGCTAATTACATTGCCGGTTGCCAAATTGCATTATCTCTTATAGTTTCCGAGATATGGACTATCGATAATTTACACCTTAGGCTCTGCTTCTAACTTGGGCCCAAATTGTAAAATGGTCTTCTCTATTGGCGATTTCGTTCCAATTCACATTCCAAGTAATATTCGGCATGCTAATTACATTGCCGGTTGCCAAATTGCATTATCTCTTATAGTTTCCGAGATATGGACTATCGATAATTTACACCATAAGCTCTGCTTCTAACTTGGGCCCAAATTGTAAAATCGTCTTATCTATTGGCGATTTCGTTCCAATTCACATTCCAAGTAATATTCGGCATGCTAATTACATTGCCGGTTGCCAAATTGCATTATCTCTTATAGTTTCCGAGATATGGACTATCGATAATTTACACCTTAGGCTCTGCTTCTAACTTGGGCCCAAATTGTAAAATGGTCTTACCTATTGGCGATTTCGTTCCATATTCGGCATGCTAATTACATTGCCGGTTGCCAAATTGCATTATCTCTTATAGTTTCCGAGATATGGACTATTGATAATTTACACCTTAGGCTCTGCTTCTAACTTGGGCCCAAATTGTAAAATGGTCTTATCTATTGGCGATTTCGTTCCAATTCACATTCCAAGTAATATTCGGCATGCTAATTACATTGCCGGTTGCCAAATTGCATTATCTCTTATAGTTTCCGAGATATGCACTATCGATAATTTACATCTTACGCTCTGCTTCTAACTTGGGCCCAAATTGTAAAATCGTCTTATCTATTGGCGATTTCGTTCCAATTCACATTCCAAGTAATATTCGGCATGCTAATTACATTGCCGGTTGCCAAATTGCATTATCTCTTATAGTTTCCGAGATATGGATTATCGATAATTTACACCTTAGGCTCTGCTTCTAACTTGGGCCCAAATTGTAAAATGGTCTTATCTATTGGCGATTTCGTTCCAATTCACATTCCAAGTAATATTCGGCATGCTAATTACATTGCCGGTTGCCAAATTGCATTATCTCTTATAGTTTCCGAGATATGGACTATCGATAATTTACACCTTAGGCTCTGCTTCTAACTTGGGCCCAAATTGTAAAATGGTCTTATCTATTGGCGATTTCGTCCCAATTCACATTCCAAGTGATATTCGGCATGCTAATTACATTGCCGGTTGCGAAATTGCATTATCTCTTATAGTTTCGAGATATGGACTATCAATAATTTATACCTTAGGCTCTGCTTCTAACTTGGACCCAAATTGTAAAATGGTCTTATCTATTGGCGATTTCGTTCCAATTCACATTCCAAGTAATATTCGGCATGCTAATTACATTGCCGGTTGCCAAATTGCATTATCTCTTATAGTTTCCGAGATATGGACTATCGATAATTTACACCTTAGGCTCTGCTTCTAACTTGGGCCCAAATTGTAAAATGGTCTTATCTATTGGCGATTTCGTTCCAATTCACATTCCAAGTAATATTCGGCATGCTAATTACATTGCCGGTTGCCAAATTGCATTATCTCTTATAGTTTCCGAGATATGGATTATCGATAATTTACACCTTAGGCTCTGCTTCTAACTTGGGCCCAAATTGTAAAATGGTCTTATCTATTGGCGATTTCGTTCCAATTCACATTCCAAGTAATATTCGGCATGCTAATTATATTGCCGGTTGCCAAATTGCATTATCTCTTATAGTTTCCGAGATATGGACTATCGATAATTTACACCTTAGGCTCTGCTTCTAACTTGGGCCCAAATTGTAAAATGGTCTTACCTATTGGCGATTTCGTTCCAATTCACATTCCAAGTAATATTCGGCATGCTAATTACATTGCCGGTTGCCAAATTGCATTATCTCTTATAGTTTCCGAGATATGGACTATCGATAATTTACACCTTAGGCTCTGCTTCTAACTTGGGCCCAAATTGTAAAATGGTCTTATCTATTGGCGATTTCGTTCCAATTCACATTCCAAGTAATATTCGGCATACTAATTACATTGCCGGTTGCCAAATTGCATTATCTCTTATAGTTTCCGAGATATGGACTATCGATAATTTACATCTTACGCTCTGCTTCTAACTTGGGCCCAAATTGTAAAATCGTCTTATCTATTGGCGATTTCGTTCCAATTCACATTCCAAGTAATATTCGGCATGCTAATTACATTGCCGGTTGCCAAATTGCATTATCTCTTATAGTTTCCGAGATATGGACTATCGATAATTTACACCTTAGGCTCTGCTTCTAACTTGGGCCCAAATTGTAAAATGGTCTTATCTATAGGCGATTTCGTTCCAATTCACATTCCAAGTAATATCCGGCATGCTAATTACATTGCCGGTTGCCAAATTGCATTATCTCTTATAGTTTCCGAGATATGGACTATCGATAATTTACACCTTAGGCTCTGCTTCTAACTTGGGCCCAAATTGTAAAATGGTCTTCTCTATTGGCGATTTCGTTCCAATTCACATTCCAAGTATTATTCGGCATGCTAATTACATTGCCGGTTGCCAAATTGCATTATCTCTTATAGTTTCCGAGATATGGACTATCGATAATTTACACCTTAGGCTCTGCTTCTAACTTGGGCCCAAATTGTAAAATCGTCTTATCTATTGGCGATTTCGTTCCAATTCACATTCCAAGTAATATTCGGCATGCTAATTACATTGCCGGTTGCCAAATTGAATTATCTCTTATAGTTTCCGAAATATGGACTATCGGTAATTTACACCTTAGGCTCTGCTTCTAACTTGGGCCCAAATTGTAAAATGGTCTTATCTATTGGCGATTTCGTTACAATTCACATTCCAAGTAATATCCGGCATGCTAATTACATTGCCGGTTGCCAAATTGAATTATCTCTTATAGTTTCCGAGATATGGACTATCGATAATTTACACCTTAGGTTCTGCTTCTAACTTGGGCCCAAATTGTAAAATGGTCTTACCTATTGGCGATTTCGTTCCAATTCACATTCCAAGTAATATTCGGCATGCTAATTACATTGCCGGTTGCCAAATTGCATTATCTCTTATAGTATCCGAGATATGGACTATCGATAATTTACACCTTAGGCTCTGCTTCTAACTTGGGCCCAAATTGTAAAATGGTCTTATCTATTGGCGATTTCGTTCCAATTCACATTCCAAGTAATATTCGGCATGCTAATTACATTGCCGGTTGCCAAATTGCATTATCTCTTATAGTTTCCGAGATATGGACTATCGATAATTTACACCTTAGGCTCTGCTTCTAACTTGGGCCCAAATTGTAAAATGGTCTTATCTATTGGCGATTTCGTTCCAATTCACATTCCAAGTAATATTCGGCATGCTAATTACATTGCCGGTTGCCAAATTGCATTATCTCTTATAGTTTCCGAGATATGGACTATCGATAATTTACACCTTAGGCTCTGCTTCTAACTTGGGCCCAAATTGTAAAATGGTCTTATCTATTGGCGATTTCGTCCCAATTCACATTCCAAGTGATATTCGGCATGCTAATTACATTGCCGGTTGCGAAATTGCATTATCTCTTATAGTTTCGAGATATGGACTATCAATAATTTATACCTTAGGCTCTGCTTCTAACTTGGGCCCAAATTGTAAAATGGTCTTATCTATTGGCGATTTCGTTCCAATTCACATTCCAAGTAATATTCGGCATGCTAATTACATTGCCGGTTGCCAAATTGCATTATCTCTTATAGTTTCGGAGATATGGACTATCGATAATTTACACCTTAGGCTCTGCTTCTAACTTGGGCCCAAATTGTAAAATGGTCTTATCTATTGGCGATTTCGTTCCAATTCACATTCCAAGTAATATTCGGCATGCTAATTACATTGCCGGTTGCCAAATTGCATTATCTCTTATAGTTTCCGAGATATGGATTATCGATAATTTACACCTTAGGCTCTGCTTCTAACTTGGGCCCAAATTGTAAAATGGTCTTATCTATTGGCGATTTCGTTCCAATTCACATTCCAAGTAATATTCGGCATGCTAATTACATTGCCGGTTGCCAAATTGCATTATCTCTTATAGTTTCCGAGATATGGACTATCGATAATTTACACCTTAGGCTCTGCTTCTAACTTGGGCCCAAATTGTAAAATGGTCTTACCTATTGGCGATTTCGTTCCAATTCACATTCCAAGTAATATTCGGCATGCTAATTACATTGCCGGTTGCCAAATTGCATTATCTCTTATAGTTTCCGAGATATGGACTATCGATAATTTACACCTTAGGCTCTGCTTCTAACTTGGGCCCAAATTGTAAAATGGTCTTATCTATTGGCGATTTCGTTCCAATTCACATTCCAAGTAATATTCGGCATGCTAATTACATTGCCGGTTGCCAAATTGCATTATCTCTTATAGTTTCCGAGATATGGACTATCGATAATTTACATCTTACGCTCTGCTTCTAACTTGGGCCCAAATTGTAAAATCGTCTTATCTATTGGCGATTTCGTTCCAATTCACATTCCAAGTAATATTCGGCATGCTAATTACATTGCCGGTTGCCAAATTGCATTATGTCTTATAGTTTCCGAGATATGGACTATCGATAATTTACACCTTAGGCTCTGCTTCTAACTTGGGCCCAAATTGTAAAATGGTCTTATCTATTGGCGATTTCGTTCCAATTCACATTCCAAATAATATCCGGCATGCTAATTACATTGCCGGTTGCCAAATTGCATTATCTCTTATAGTTTCCGAGATATGGACTATCGATAATTTACACCTTAGGCTCTGCTTCTAACTTGGGCCCAAATTGTAAAATGGTCTTCTCTATTGGCGATTTCGTTCCAATTCACATTCCAAGTAATATTCGGCATGCTAATTACATTGCCGGTTGCCAAATTGCATTATCTCTTATAGTTTCCGAGATATGGACTATCGATAATTTACACCTTAGGCTCTGCTTCTAACTTGGGCCCAAATTGTAAAATCGTCTTATCTATTGGCGATTTCGTTCCAATTCACATTCCAAGTAATATTCGGCATGCTAATTACATTGCCGGTTGCCAAATTGAATTATCTCTTATAGTTTCCGAGATATGGACTATCGGTAATTTACACCTTAGGCTCTGCTTCTAACTTGGGCCCAAATTGTATAATGGTCTTATCTATTGGCGATTTCGTTACAATTCACATTCCAAGTAATATCCGGCATGCTAATTACATTGCCGGTTGCCAAATTGAATTATCTCTTATAGTTTCCGAGATATGGACTATCGATAATTTACACCTTAGGCTCTGCTTCTAACTTGGGCCCAAATTGTAAAATGGTCTTACCTATTGGCGATTTCGTTCCAATTCACATTCCAAGTAATATTCGGCATGCTAATTACATTGCCGGTTGCCAAATTGCATTATCTCTTATAGTTTCCGAGATATGGACTATCGATAATTTACACCTTAGGCTTTGCTTCTAACTTGGGCCCAAATTGTAAAATGGTCTTATCTATTGGCGATTTCGTTCCAATTCACATTCCAAGTAATATTCGGCATGCTAATTACATTGCCGGTTGCCAAATTGCATTATCTCTTATAGTTTCCGAGATATGGACTATCGATAATTTACACCTTAGGCTCTGCTTCTAACTTGGGCCCAAATTGTAAAATGGTTTTATCTATTGGCGATTTCGTTCCAATTCACATTCCAAGTAATATTCGGCATGCTAATTACATTGCCGGTTGCCAAATTGCATTATCTCTTATAGTTTCCGAGATATGGACTATCGATAATTTACACCTTAGGCTCTGCTTCTAACTTGGGTCCAAATTGTAAAATGGTCTTATCTATTGGCGATTTCGTTCCAATTCACATTCCAAGTAATATTCGGCATGCTAATTACATTGCCGGTTGCCAAATTGCATTATCTCTTATAATTTCCGAGATATGGACTATCGATAATTTACACCTTAGGCTCTGCTTCTAACTTGGGCCCAAATTGTAAAATGGTCTTATCTATTGGCGATTTCGTTCCAATTCACATTCCAAGTAATATTCGGCATGCTAATTACATTGCCGGTTGCCAAATTGCATTATCTCTTATAGTTTCCGAGATATGGACTATCGATAATTTACACCATAGGCTCTGCTTATAACTTGGGCCCAAATTGTTAAATGGTCTTATCTATTGGCGATTTCGTTCCAATTCACATTCCAAGTAATATTCGGCATGCTAATTACATTGCCGGTTGCCAAATTGCATTATCTCTTATAGTTTCCGAGATATGGACTATCGATAATTTACACCTTAGGCTCTGCTTCTAACTTGGGCCCAAATTGTAAAATGGTCTTATCTATTGGCGATTTCGTCCCAATTCACATTCCAAGTGATATTCGGCATGGTAATTACATTGCCGGTTGCGAAATTGCATTATCTCTTATAGTTTCCGAGATATGGACTATCAATAATTTACACCTAAGGCTCTGCTTCTAACTTGGGCCCAAATTGTAAAATGGTCTTATCTATTGGCATTTCGTTCCAAATCACATTCCAAGTAATATTCGGCATGCTAATTACATTGCCGGTTGCCAAATTGCATTATCTCTTATAGTTTCCGAGATATGGACTATCGATAATTTACACCTTAGGCTCTGCTTCTAACTTGGGCCCAAATTGTAAAATGGTCTTATCTATTGGCGATTTCGTTCCAATTCACATTCCAAGTAATATTCGGCATGCTAATTACATTGCCGGTTGCCAAATTGCATTATCTCTTATAGTTTCCGAGATATGGACTATCGATAATTTACACCTTAGGCTCTGCTTCTAACTTGGGCCCAAATTGTAAAATGGTCTTCTCTATTGGCGATTTCGTTCCAATTCACATTCCAAGTAATATTCGGCATGCTAATTACATTGCCGGTTGCCAAATTGCATTATCTCTTATAGTTTCCGAGATATGGACTATCGATAATTTACACCTTAAGCTCTGCTTCTAATTTGGGCCTAAATTGTAAAATCGTCTTATCTATTGGCGATTTCGTTCCAATTCACATTCCAAGTAATATTCGGCATGCTAATTACATTGCCGGTTGCCAAATTGCATTATCTCTTATAGTTTCCGAGATATGGACTATCGATAATTTACACCTTAGGCTCTGCTTCTAACTTGGGCCCAAATTGTAAAATGGTCTTACCTATTGGCGATTTCGTTCCAATTCACATTCCAAGTAATATTCGGCATGCTAATTACATTGCCGGTTGCCAAATTGCATTAGCTCTTATAGTTTCCGAGATATGGACTATCGATAATTTACACCTTAGGCCCTGCTTCTAACTTGGGCCCAAATTGTAAAATGGTCTTATCTATTGGCGATTTCGTTCCAATTCACATTCCAAGTAATATTCGGCATGCTAATTACATTGCCGGTTGCCAAATTGCATTATCTCTTATAGTTTCCGAGATATGGACTATCGATAATTTACACCTTAGGCTCTGCTTCTAACTTGGGCCCAAATTGTAAAATGGTCTTCTCTATTGGCGATTTCGTTCCAATTCACATTCCAAGTAATATTCGGCATGCTAATTACATTGCCGGTTGCCAAATTGCATTATCTCTTATAGTTTCCGAGATATGGACTATCGATAATTTACACCTTAGGCTCTGCTTCTAACTTGGGCCCAAATTGTAAAATCGTCTTATCTATTGGCGATTTCGTTCCAATTCACATTCCAAGTAATATTCGGCATGCTAATTACATTGCCGGTTGCCAAATTGAATTATCTCTTATAGTTTCCGAGATATGGACTATCGGTAATTTACACCTTAGGCTCTGCTTCTAACTTGGGCCCAAATTGTAAAATGGTCTTATCTATTGGCGATTTCGTTACAATTCACATTCCAAGTAATATCCGGCATGCTAATTACATTGCCGGTTGCCAAATTGAATTATCTCTTATAGTTTCCGAGATATGGACTATCGATAATTTACACCTTAGGCTCTGCTTCTAACTTGGGCCCAAATTGTAAAATGGTCTTACCTATTGGCGATTTCGTTCCAATTCACATTCCAAGTAATATTCGGCATGCTAATTACATTGCCGGTTGCCAAATTGCATTATCTCTTATAGTTTCCGAGATATGGACTATCGATAATTTACACCTTAGGCTTTGCTTCTAACTTGGGCCCAAATTGTAAAATGGTCTTATCTATTGGCGATTTCGTTCCAATTCACATTCCAAGTAATATTCGGCATGCTAATTACATTGCCGGTTGCCAAATTGCATTATCTCTTATAGTTTCCGAGATATGGACTATCGATAATTTACACCTTAGGCTCTGCTTCTAACTTGGGCCCAAATTGTAAAATGGTTTTATCTATTGGCGATTTCGTTCCAATTCACATTCCAAGTAATATTCGGCATGCTAATTACATTGCCGGTTGCCAAATTGCATTATCTCTTATAGTTTCCGAGATATGGACTATCGATAATTTACACCTTAGGCTCTGCTTCTAACTTGGGTCCAAATTGTAAAATGGTCTTATCTATTGGCGATTTCGTTCCAATTCACATTCCAAGTAATATTCGGCATGCTAATTACATTGCCGGTTGCCAAATTGCATTATCTCTTATAATTTCCGAGATATGGACTATCGATAATTTACACCTTAGGCTCTGCTTCTAACTTGGGCCCAAATTGTAAAATGGTCTTATCTATTGGCGATTTCGTTCCAATTCACATTCCAAGTAATATTCGGCATGCTAATTACATTGCCGGTTGCCAAATTGCATTATCTCTTATAGTTTCCGAGATATGGACTATCGATAATTTACACCATAGGCTCTGCTTATAACTTGGGCCCAAATTGTTAAATGGTCTTATCTATTGGCGATTTCGTTCCAATTCACATTCCAAGTAATATTCGGCATGCTAATTACATTGCCGGTTGCCAAATTGCATTATCTCTTATAGTTTCCGAGATATGGACTATCGATAATTTTCACCTTAGGCTCTGCTTCTAACTTGGGCCCAAATTGTAAAATGGTCTTATCTATTGGCGATTTCGTCCCAATTCACATTCCAAGTGATATTCGGCATGGTAATTACATTGCCGGTTGCGAAATTGCATTATCTCTTATAGTTTCCGAGATATGGACTATCAATAATTTACACCTAAGGCTCTGCTTCTAACTTGGGCCCAAATTGTAAAATGGTCTTATCTATTGGCATTTCGTTCCAAATCACATTCCAAGTAATATTCGGCATGCTAATTACATTGCCGGTTGCCAAATTGCATTATCTCTTATAGTTTCCGAGATATGGACTATCGATAATTTACACCTTAGGCTCTGCTTCTAACTTGGGCCCAAATTGTAAAATGGTCTTATCTATTGGCGATTTCGTTCCAATTCACATTCCAAGTAATATTCGGCATGCTAATTACATTGCCGGTTGCCAAATTGCATTATCTCTTATAGTTTCCGAGATATGGACTATCGATAATTTACACCTTAGGCTCTGCTTCTAACTTGGGCCCAAATTGTAAAATGGTCTTCTCTATTGGCGATTTCGTTCCAATTCACATTCCAAGTAATATTCGGCATGCTAATTACATTGCCGGTTGCCAAATTGCATTATCTCTTATAGTTTCCGAGATATGGACTATCGATAATTTACACCTTAAGCTCTGCTTCTAATTTGGGCCTAAATTGTAAAATCGTCTTATCTATTGGCGATTTCGTTCCAATTCACATTCCAAGTAATATTCGGCATGCTAATTACATTGCCGGTTGCCAAATTGCATTATCTCTTATAGTTTCCGAGATATGGACTATCGATAATTTACACCTTAGGCTCTGCTTCTAACTTGGGCCCAAATTGTAAAATGGTCTTACCTATTGGCGATTTCGTTCCAATTCACATTCCAAGTAATATTCGGCATGCTAATTACATTGCCGGTTGCCAAATTGCATTAGCTCTTATAGTTTCCGAGATATGGACTATCGATAATTTACACCTTAGGCCCTGCTTCTAACTTGGGCCCAAATTGTAAAATGGTCTTATCTATTGGCGATTTCGTTCCAATTCACATTCCAAGTAATATTCGGCATGCTAATTACATTGCCGGTTGCCAAATTGCATTATCTCTTATAGTTTCCGAGATATGGACTATCGATAATTTACATCTTACGCTCTGCTTCTAACTTGGGCCCAAATTGTAAAATCGTCTTATCTATTGGCGATTTCGTTCCAATTCACATTCCAAGTAATATTCGGCATGCTAATTACATTGCCGGTTGCCAAATTGCATTATCTCTTATAGTTTCCGAGATATGGACTATCAATAATTTACACCTAAGGCTCTGCTTCTAACTTGGGCCCAAATTGTAAAATGGTCTTATCTATTGGCATTTCGTTCCAAATCACATTCCAAGTAATATTCGGCATGCTAATTACATTGCCGGTTCCAAATTGCATTATCTCTTATAGTTTCCGAGATATGGACTATCGATAATTTACACCTTAGGCTCTGCTTCTAACTTGGGCCCAAATTGTAAAATGGTCTTATCTATTGGCGATTTCGTCCGAATTCACATTCCAAGTAATATTCGGCATGCTAATTACATTGCCGGTTGCCAAATTGCATTATCTCTTATAGTTTCCGAGATATGGACTATCGATAATTTACACCTTAGGCTCTGCTTCTAACTTGGGCCCAAATTGTAAAATGGTCTTATCTATTGGCGATTTCGTTCCAATTCACATTCCAAGTAATATTCGGCATGCTAATTACATTGCCGGTTGCCAAATTGCATTATCTCTTATAGTTTCCGAGATATGGACTATCGATAATTTACACCTTAAGCTCTGCTTCTAATTTGGGCCTAAATTGTAAAATCGTCTTATCTATTGGCGATTTCGTTCCAATTCACATTCCAAGTAATATTCGGCATGCTAATTACATTGCCGGTTGCCAAATTGCATTATCTCTTATAGTTTCCGAGATATGGACTATCGATAATTTACACCTTAGGCTCTGCTTCTAACTTGGGCCCAAATTGTAAAATGGTCTTACCTATTGGCGATTTCGTTCCAATTCACATTCCAAGTAATATTCGGCATGCTAATTACATTGCCGGTTGCCAAATTGCATTAGCTCTTATAGTTTCCGAGATATGGACTATCGATAATTTACACCTTAGGCTCTGCTTCTAACTTGGGCCCAAATTGTAAAATGGTCTTATCTATTGGCGATTTCGTTCCAATTCACATTCCAAGTAATATTCGGCATGCTAATTACATTGCCGGTTGCCAAATTGCATTATCTCTTATAGTTTCCGAGATATGGACTATCGATAATTTACATCTTACGCTCTGCTTCTAACTTGGGCCCAAATTGTAAAATCGTCTTATCTATTGGCGATTTCGTTCCAATTCACATTCCAAGTAATATTCGGCATGCTAATTACATTGCCGGTTGCCAAATTGCATTATCTCTTATAGTTTCCGAGATATGGACTATCGATAATTTACACCTTAGGCTCTGCTTCTAACTTGGGCCCAAATTGTAAAATGGTCTTATCTATTGGCGATTTCGTTCCAATTCACATTCCGAGTAATATTCGGCATGCTAATTACATTGCCGGTTGCCAAATTGCATTATCTCTTATAGTTTCCGAGATATGGACTATCGATAATTTACACCTTAGGCTCTGCTTCTAACTTGGGCCCAAATTGTAAAATGGTCTTATCTATTGGCGATTTCGTCCCAATTCACATTCCAAGTGATATTCGGCATGCTAATTACATTGCCGGTTGCGAAATTGCATTATCTCTTATAGTTTCGAGATATGGACTATCAATAATTTATACCTTAGGCTCTGTTTCTAACTTGGGCCCAAATTGTAAAATGGTCTTATCTATTGGCGATTTCGTTCCAATTCACATTCCAAGTAATATTCGGCATGCTAATTACATTGCCGGTTGCCAAATTGCATTATCTCTTATAGTTTCCGAGATATGGACTATCGATAATTTACACCTTAGGCTCTGCTTCTAACTTGGGCCCAAATTGTAAAATGGTCTTATCTATTGGCGATTTCGTTCCAATTCACATTCCAAGTAATATTCGGCATGCTAATTACATTGCCGGTTGCCAAATTGCATTATCTCTTATAGTTTCCGAGATATGGATTATCGATAATTTACACCTTAGGCTCTGCTTCTAACTTGGGCCCAAATTGTAAAATGGTCTTATCTATTGGCGATTTCGTTCCAATTCACATTCCAAGTAATATTCGGCATGCTAATTACATTGCCGGTTGCCAAATTGCATTATCTCTTATAGTTTCCGAGATATGGACTATCGATAATTTACACCTTAGGCTCTGCTTCTAACTTGGGCCCAAATTGTAAAATGGTCTTATCTATTGGCGATTTCGTTCCAATTCACATTCCAAGTAATATTCGGCATGCTAATTACATTGCCGGTTGCCAAATTGCATTATCTCTTATAGTTTCCGAGATATGGACTATCGATAATTTACACCCTAGGCTCTGCTTCTAACTTGGGCCCAAATTGTAAAATGGTCTTATCTATTGACGATTTCGTCCCAATTCACATTCCAAGTGATATTCGGCATGCTAATTACATTGCCGGTTGCGAAATTGCATTATCTCTTATAGTTTCCGAGATATGGACTATCAATAATTTACACCTAAGGCTCTGCTTCTAACTTGGGCCCAAATTGTAAAATGGTCTTATCTATTGGCGATTTCGTTCCAATTCACATTCCAAGTAATATTCGGCATGCTAATTACATTGCCGGTTGCCAAATTGCATTATCTCTTATAGTTTCCGAGATATGGACTATCGATAATTTACACCTTAGGCTCTGCTTCTAACTTGGGCCCAAATTGTAAAATGGTCTTATCTATTGGCGATTTCGTTCCAATTCACATTCCAAGTAATATTCGGCATGCTAATTACATTGCCGGTTGCCAAATTGCATTATCTCTTATAGTTTCCGAGATATGGACTATCGATAATTTACACCTTAGGCTCTGCTTCTAACTTGGGCCCAAATTGTAAAATGGTCTTCTCTATTGGCGATTTCGTTCCAATTCACATTCCAAGTAATATTCGGCATGCTAATTACATTGCAGGTTGCCAAATTGCATTATCTCTTATAGTTTCCGAGATATGGACTATCGATAATTTACACCTTAAGCTCTGCTTCTAACTTGGGCCCAAATTGTAAAATCGTCTTATCTATTGGCGATTTCGTTCCAATTCACATTCCAAGTAATATTCGGCATGCTAATTACATTGCCGGTTGCCAAATTGCATTATCTCTTATAGTTTCCGAGATATGGACTATCGATAATTTACACCTTAGGCTCTGCTTCTAACTTGGGCCCAAATTGTAAAATGGTCTTACCTATTGGCGATTTCGTTCCAATTCACATTCCAAGTAATATTCGGCATGCTAATTACATTGCCGGTTGCCAAATTGCATTATCTCTTATAGTTTCCGAGATATGGACTATCGATAATTTACACCTTAGGCTCTGCTTCTAACTTGGGCCCAAATTGTAAAATGGTCTTATCTATTGGCGATTTCGTCCCAATTCACATTACAAGTGATATTCGGCATGCTAATTACATTGCCGGTTGCGAAATTGCATTATCTTTTATAGTTTCGAGATATGGACTATCAATAATTTATACCTTAGGCTCTGCTTCTAACTTGGGCCCAAATTGTAAAATGGTCTTATCTATTGGCGATTTCGTTCCAATTCACATTCCAAGTAATATTCGGCATGCTAATTACATTGCCGGTTGCCAAATTGCATTATCTCTTATAGTTTCCGAGATATGGACTATCGATAATTTACACCTTAGGCTCTGCTTCTAACTTGGGCCCAAATTGTAAAATGGTCTTATCTATTGGCGATTTCGTTCCAATTCACATTCCAAGTAATATTCGGCATGCTAATTACATTGCCGGTTGCCAAATTGCATTATCTCTTATAGTTTCCGAGATATGGATTATCGATAATTTACACCTTAGGCTCTGCTTCTATCTTGGGCCCAAATTGTAAAATGGTCTTATCTATTGGCGATTTCG
Organism: Rhynchophorus ferrugineus; assembly: GCF_030347505.1. Taxonomy (NCBI): domain Eukaryota; kingdom Metazoa; phylum Arthropoda; class Insecta; order Coleoptera; family Curculionidae; genus Rhynchophorus; species Rhynchophorus ferrugineus. The sequence continues at coordinate 123,424 of NW_027472920.1, forward strand.
TTCCAATTCACATTCCAAGTAATATTCGGCATGCTAATTACATTGCCGGTTGCCAAATTGCATTATCTCTTATAGTTTCCGAGATATGGACTATCGATAATTTACACCTTAGGCTCTGCTTCTAACTTGGGCCCAAATTGTAAAATGGTCTTACCTATTGGCGATTTCGTTCCAATTCACATTCCAAGTAATATTCGGCATGCTAATTACATTGCCGGTTGCCAAATTGCATTATCTCTTATAGTTTCCGAGATATGGACTATCGATAATTTACACCTTAGGCTCTGCTTCTAACTTGGGCCCAAATTGTAAAATGGTCTTATCTATTGGCGATTTCGTTCCAATTCACATTCCAAGTAATATTCGGCATGCTAATTACATTGCCGGTTGCCAAATTGCATTATCTCTTATAGTTTCCGAGATATGGACTATCGATAATTTACATCTTACGCTCTGCTTCTAACTTGGGCCCAAATTGTAAAATCGTCTTATCTATTGGCGATTTCGTTCCAATTCACATTCCAAGTAATATTCGGCATGCTAATTACATTGCCGGTTGCCAAATTGCATTATCTCTTATAGTTTCCGAGATATGGACTATCGATAATTTACACCTTAGGCTCTGCTTCTAACTTGGGCCCAAATTGTAAAATGGTCTTATCTATTGGCGATTTCGTTCCAATTCACATTCCAAGTAATATCCGGCATGTTAATTACATTGCCGGTTGCCAAATTGAATTATCTCTTATAGTTTCCGAGATATGGACTATCGATAATTTACACCTTAGGCTCTGCTTCTAACTTGGGCCCAAATTGTAAAATGGTCTTATCTATTGGCGATTTCGTTCCAATTCACATTCCAAGTAATATTCGGCATGCTAATTACATTGCCGGTTGCCAAATTGCATTATCTCTTATAGTTTCCGAGATATGGACTATCGATAATTTACATCTTAGGCTCTGCTTCTAACTTGGGCCCAAATTGTAAAATGGTCTTATCTATTGGCGATTTCGTTCCAATTCACATTCCAAGTAATATTCGGCATGCTAATTACATTGCCGGTTGCCAAATTGCATTATCTCTTATAGTTTCCGAGATATGGACTATCGATAATTTACACCTTAGGCTCTGCTTCTAACTTGGGCCCAAATTGTAAAATGGTCTTATCTATTGGCGATTTCGTCCCAATTCACATTCCAAGTGATATTCGGCATGCTAATTACATTGCCGGTTGCGAAATTGCATTATCTCTTATAGTTTCCGAGATATGGACTATCAATAATTTACACCTTAGGCTCTGCTTCTAACTTGGGCCCAAATTGTAAAATCGTCTTATCTATTGGCGATTTCGTTCCAATTCACATTCCAAGTAATATTCGGCATGCTAATTACATTGCCGGTTGCCAAATTGCATTATCTCTTATAGTTTCCGAGATATGGACTATCGATAATTTACACCTTAGGCTCTGCTTCTAACTTGGGCCCAAATTGTAAAATGGTCTTATCTATTGGCGATTTCGTTCCAATTCACATTCCAAGTAATATCCGGCATGCTAATTACATTGCCGGTTGCCAAATTGAATTATCTCTTATAGTTTCCGAGATATGGACTATCGATAATTTACACCTTAGGCTCTGCTTCTAACTTGGGCCCAAATTGTAAAATGGTCTTATCTATTGGCGATTTCGTTCCAATTCACATTCCAAGTAATATTCGGCATGCTAATTACATTGCCGGTTGCCAAATTGCATTATCTCTTACAGTTTCCGAGATATGGACTATCGATAATTTACATCTTGGGCTCTGCTTCTAACTTGGGCCCAAATTGTAAAATGGTCTTATCTATTGGCGATTTCGTTCCAATTCACAGTCCAAGTAATATTCGGCATGCTAATTACATTGCCGGTTGCCAAATTGCATTATCTCTTATAGTTTCCGAGATATGGACTATCGATAATTTACACCTTAGGCTCTGCTTCTAACTTGGGCCCAAATTGTAAAATGGTCTTATCTATTGGCGATTTCGTCCCAATTCACATTCCAAGTGATATTCGGCATGCTAATTACATTGCCGGTTGCGAAATTGCATTATCTCTTATAGTTTCCGAGATATGGACTATCAATAATTTACACCTTAGGCTCTGCTTCTAACTTGGGCCCAAATTGTAAAATGGTCTTATCTATTGGCGATTTCGTTCCAATTCACATTCCAAGTAATATTCGGCATGCTAATTACATTGCCGGTTGCCAAATTGCATTATCTCTTATAGTTTCCGAGATATGGACTATCGATAATTTACACCTTAGGCTCTGCTTCTAACTTGGGCCCAAATTGTAAAATGGTCTTATCTATTGGCGATTTCGTTCCAATTCACATTCCAAGTAATATTCGGCATGCTAATTACATTGCCGGTTGCCAAATTGCATTATCTCTTATAGTTTCCGAGATATGGTTTATCGATAATTTACACCTTAGGCTCTGCTTCTAACTTGGGCCCAAATTGTAAAATGGTCTTGTCTATTGGCGTTTTCGTTCCAATTCACATTCCAAGTAATATTCGGCATGCTAATTACATTGCCGGTTGCCAAATTGCATTATCTCTTAGAGTTTCCGAGATATGGACTATCGATAATTTACACCTTAGGCTCTGCTTCTAACTTGGGCCCAAATTGTAAAATGGTTTTCTCTATTGGCGATTTCGTTCCAATTCACATTCCAAGTAATATACGGCATGCTAATTACATTGCCGGTTGCCAAATTGCATTATCTCTTATAGTTTCCGAGATATGGACTATCGATAATTTACACCTTAGGCTCTGCTTCTAACTTGGGCCCAAATTGTAAAATGGTCTTCTCTATTGGCGATTTCGTTCCAATTCACATTCCAAGTAATATTCGGCATGCTAATTACATTGCCGGTTGCCAAATTGCATTATCTCTTATAGTTTCCGAGATATGGACTATCGATAATTTACACCTTAGGCTCTGCTTCTAACTTGGGCCCAAATTGTAAAATGGTCTTATCTATTTTCGATTTCGTTCCAATTCACATTCCAAGTAATATTCGGCATGCTAATTACATTGCCGGTTGCCAAATTGCATTATCTCTTATAGTTTCCGAGATATGGACTATCGATAATTTACACCTTAGGCTCTGCTTCTAACTTGGGCCCAAATTGTAAAATGGTCTTCTCTATTGGCGATTTCGTTCCAATTCACATTCCAAGTAATATTCGGCATGCTAATTACATTGCCGGTTGCCAAATTGCATTATCTCTTATAGTTTCCGAGATATGGACTATCGATAATTTACACCTTAGGCTCTGCTTCTAACTTGGGCCCAAATTGTAAAATGGTCTTCTCTATTGGCGATTTTGTTCCAATTCACATTCCAAGTAATATTCGGCATGCTAATTACATTGCCGGTTGCCAAATTGCATTATCTCTTATAGTTTCCGAGATATGGACTATCGATAATTTACACCTTAGGCTCTGCTTCTAACTTGGGCCCAAATTGTAAAATCGTCTTATCTATTGGCGATTTCGTTCCAATTCACATTCCAAGTAATATTCGGCATGCTAATTACATTGCCGGTTGCCAAATTGCATTATCTCTTATAGTTTCCGAGATATGGACTATCGATAATTTACACCTTAGGCTCTGCTTCTATCTTGGGCCCAAATTGTAAAATGGTCTTACCTATTGGCAATTTCGTTCCAATTCACATTCCAAGTAATATTCGGCATGCTAATTACATTGCCGGTTGCCAAATTGCATTATCTCTTATAGTTTCCGAGATATGGACTATCGATAATTTACACCTTAGGCTCTGCTTCTAACTTGGGCCCAAATTGTAAAATGGTCTTATCTATTGGCGATTTCGTTGCAATTCACATTCCAAGTAATATTCGGCATGCTAATTACATTGCCGGTTGCCAAATTGCATTATCTCTTATAGTTTCCGAGATATGGACTATCGATAATTTACATCTTACGCTCTGCTTCTAACTTGGGCCCAAATTGTAAAATCGTCTTATCTATTGGCGATTTCGTTCCAATTCACATTCCAAGTAATATTCGGCATGCTAATTACATTGCGGGTTGCCAAATTGCATTATCTCTTATAGTTTCCGAGATATGGACTATCGATAATTTACACATTAGGCTCTGCTTCTAACTTGGGCCCAAATTGTAAAATGGTCTTCTCTATTGGCGATTTCGTTCCAATTCACATTCCAAGTAATATACGGCATGCTAATTACATTGCCGGTTGCCAAATTGCATTATCTCTTATAGTTCCCGAGATATGGACTATCGATAATTTACACCTTAGGCTCTGCTTCTAACTTGGGCCCAAATTGTAAAATGGTCTTCTCTATTGGCGATTTCGTTCCAATTCACATTCCAAGTAATATTCGGCATGCTAATTACATTGCCGGTTGCCAAATTGCATTATCTCTTATAGTTTCCGAGATATGGACTATCGATAATTTACACCTTAGGCTCTGCTTCTAACTTGGGCCCAAATTGTAAAATGGTCTTCTCTATTGGCGATTTCGTTCCAATTCACATTCCAAGTAATATTCGGCATGCTAATTACATTGCCGGTTGCCAAATTGCATTATCTCTTATAGTTTCCGAGATATGGACTATCGATAATTTACACCATAGGCTCTGCTTCTAACTTGGGCCCAAATTGTAAAATGGTCTTCTCTATTGGCGATTTCGTTCCAATTCACATTCCAAGTAATATTCGGCATGCTAATTACATTGCCGGTTGCCAAATTGCATTATCTCTTATAGTTTCCGAGATATGGACTATCGATAATTTACACCATAGGCTCTGCTTCTAACTTGGGCCCAAATTGTAAAATGGTCTTCTCTATTGGCGATTTCGTTCCAATTCACATTACAAGTAATATTCGGCATGCTAATTACATTGCCGGTTGCCAAATTGCATTATCTCTTATAGTTTCCGAGATATGGACTATCGATAATTTACACCTTAGGCTCTGCTTCTAACTTGGGCCCAAATTGTAAAATGGTCTTATCTATTGGCGATTTCGTTCCAATTCACATTCCAAGTAATATTCGGCATGCTAATTACATTGCCGGTTGCCAAATTGCATTAACTCTTATAGTTTCCGAGATATGGACTATCGATAATTTACACCTTAGGCTCTGCTTCTAACTTGGGCCCAAATTGTAAAATGGTCTTATCTATTGGCGATTTCGTTCCAATTCACATTCCAAGTAATATTCGGCATGCTAATTACATTGCCGGTTGCCAAATTGCATTATCTCTTATAGTTTCCGAGATATGGACTATCGATAATTTACACCTTAGGCTCTGCTTCTAACTTGGGCCCAAATTGTAAAATGGTCTTCTCTATTGGCGATTTCGTTCCAATTCACATTCCAAGTAATATTCGGCATGCTAATTACATTGCCGGTTGCCAAATTGCATTATCTCTTATAGTTTCCGAGATATGGACTATCGATAATTTACACCATAGGCTCTGCTTCTAACTTGGGCCCAAATTGTAAAATGGTCTTCTCTATTGGCGATTTCGTTCCAATTCACATTCCAAGTAATATTCGGCATGCTAATTACATTGCCGGTTGCCAAATTGCATTATCTCTTATAGTTTCCGAGATATGGACTATCGATAATTTACACCATAGGCTCTGCTTCTAACTTGGGCCCAAATTGTAAAATGGTCTTCTCTATTGGCGATTTCGTTCCAATTCACATTACAAGTAATATTCGGCATGCTAATTACATTGCCGGTTGCCAAATTGCATTATCTCTTATAGTTTCCGAGATATGGACTATCGATAATTTACACCTTAGGCTCTGCTTCTAACTTGGGCCCAAATTGTAAAATGGTCTTATCTATTGGCGATTTCGTTCCAATTCACATTCCAAGTAATATTCGGCATGCTAATTACATTGCCGGTTGCCAAATTGCATTATCTCTTATAGTTTCCGAGATATGGACTATCGATAATTTACACCTTAGGCTCTGCTTCTAACTTGGGCCCAAATTGTAAAATGGTCTTCTCTATTGGCGATTTCGTTCCAATTCACATTCCAAGTAATATTCGGCATGCTAATTACATTGCCGGTTGCCAAATTGCATTATCTCTTATAGTTTCCGAGATATGGACTATCGATAATTTACACCATAGGCTCTGCTTCTAACTTGGGCCCAAATTGTAAAATGGTCTTCTCTATTGGCGATTTCGTTCCAATTCACATTCCAAGTAATATTCGGCATGCTAATTACATTGCCGGTTGCCAAATTGCATTATCTCTTATAGTTTCCGAGATATGGACTATCGATAATTTACACCATAGGCTCTGCTTCTAACTTGGGCCCAAATTGTAAAATGGTCTTCTCTATTGGCGATTTCGTTCCAATTCACATTACAAGTAATATTCGGCATGCTAATTACATTGCCGGTTGCCAAATTGCATTATCTCTTATAGTTTCCGAGATATGGACTATCGATAATTTACACCTTAGGCTCTGCTTCTAACTTGGGCCCAAATTGTAAAATGGTCTTATCTATTGGCGATTTCGTTCCAATTCACATTCCAAGTAATATTCGGCATGCTAATTACATTGCCGGTTGCCAAATTGAATTATCTCTTATAGTTTCCGAGATATGGACTATCGATAATTTACACCTTAGGCTCTGCTTCTAACTTGGGCCCAAATTGTAAAATGGTCTTACCTATTGGCGATTTCGTTCCAATTCACATTCCAAGTAATATTCGGCATGCTAATTACATTGCCGGTTGCCAAATTGCATTATCTCTTATAGTTTCCGAGATATGGACTATCGATAATTTACACCTTAGGCTCTGCTTCTAACTTGGGCCCAAATTGTAAAATGGTCTTCTCTATTGGCGATTTCGTTCCAATTCACATTCCAAGTAATATTCGGCATGCTAATTACATTGCCGGTTGCCAAATTGCATTATCTCTTATAGTTTCCGAGATATGGACTATCGATAATTTACACCATAGGCTCTGCTTTTAACTTGGGCCCAAATTGTAAAATTGTCTTCTCTATTGGCGATTTCGTTCCAATTCACATTCCAAGTAATATTCGGCATGCTAATTACATTGCCGGTTGCCAAATTGCATTATCTCTTATAGTTTCCGAGATATGGACTATCGATAATTTACACCATAGGCTCTGCTTCTAACTTGGGCCCAAATTGTAAAATTGTCTTCTCTATTGGCGATTTCGTTCCAATTCACATTCCAAGTAATATTCGGCATGCTAATTACATTGCCGGTTGCCAAATTGCATTATCTCTTATAGTTTCCGAGATATGGACTATCGATAATTTACACCTTAGGCTCTGCTTCTAACTTGGGCCCAAATTGTAAAATGGTCTTATCTATTGGCGATTTCGTTCCAATTCACATTCCAAGTAATATTCGGCATGCTAATTACATTGCCGGTTGCCAAATTGCATTAACTCTTATAGTTTCCGAGATATGGACTATCGATAATTTACACCTTAGGCTCTGCTTCTAACTTGGGCCCAAATTGTAAAATGGTCTTATCTATTGGCGATTTCGTTCAAATTCACATTCCAAGTAATATTCGGCATGCTAATTACATTGCCGGTTGCCAAATTGAATTATCTCTTATAGTTTCCGAGATATGGACTATCGATAATTTACACCTTAGGCTCTGCTTCTAACTTGGGCCCAAATTGTAAAATGGTCTTACCTATTGGCGATTTCGTTCCAATTCACATTCCAAGTAATATTCGGCATGCTAATTACATTGCCGGTTGCCAAATTGCATTATCTCTTATAGTTTTCGAGATATGGACTATCGATAATTTACACCTTAGGCTCTGCTTCTAACTTGGGCCCAAATTGTAAAATGGTCTTCTCTATTGGCGATTTCGTTCCAATTCACAATCCAAGTAATATTCGGCATGCTAATTACATTGCCGGTTGCCAAATTGCATTATCTCTTATAGTTTCCGAGATATGGACTATCGATAATTTACACCATAGGCTCTGCTTCTAACTTGGGCCCAAATTGTAAAATTGTCTTCTCTATTGGCGATTTCGTTCCAATTCACATTCCAAGTAATATTCGGCATGCTAATTACATTGCCGGTTGCCAAATTGCATTATCTCTTATAGTTTCCGAGATATGGACTATCGATAATTTACACCATAGGCTCTGCTTCTAACTTGGGCCCAAATTGTAAAATTGTCTTCTCTATTGGCGATTTCGTTCCAATTCACATTCCAAGTAATATTCGGCATGCTAATTACATTGCCGGTTGCCAAATTGCATTATCTCTTATAGTTTCCGAGATATGGACTATCGATAATTTACACCTTAGGCTCTGCTTCTAACTTGGGCCCAAATTGTAAAATGGTCTTATGTATTGGCGATTTCGTTCCAATTCACATTCCAAGTAATATTCGGCATGCTAATTACATTGCCGGTTGCCAAATTGCATTAACTCTTATAGTTTCCGAGATATGGACTATCGATAATTTACACCTTAGGCTCTGCTTCTAACTTGGGCCCAAATTGTAAAATGGTCTTCTCTATTGGCGATTTCGTTCCAATTCACATTCCAAGTAATATTCGGCATGCTAATTACATTGCCGGTTGCCAAATTGCATTATCTCTTATAGTTTCCGAGATATGGACTATCGATAATTTACACCATAGGCTCTGCTTCTAACTTGGGCCCAAATTGTAAAATTGTCTTCTCTATTGGCGATTTCGTTCCAATTCACATTCCAAGTAATATTCGGCATGCTAATTACATTGCCGGTTGCCAAATTGCATTAACTCTTATAGTTTCCGAGATATGGACTATCGATAATTTACACCTTAGGCTCTGCTTCTAACTTGGGCCCAAATTGTAAAATGGTCTTATCTATTGGCGATTTCGTTCAAATTCACATTCCAAGTAATATTCGGCATGCTAATTACATTGCCGGTTGCCAAATTGAATTATCTCTTATAGTTTCCGAGATATGGACTATCGATAATTTACACCTTAGGCTCTGCTTCTAACTTGGGCCCAAATTGTAAAATGGTCTTACCTATTGGCGATTTCGTTCCAATTCACATTCCAAGTAATATTCGGCATGCTAATTACATTGCCGGTTGCCAAATTGCATTATCTCTTATAGTTTTCGAGATATGGACTATCGATAATTTACACCTTAGGCTCTGCTTCTAACTTGGGCCCAAATTGTAAAATGGTCTTCTCTATTGGCGATTTCGTTCCAATTCACAATCCAAGTAATATTCGGCATGCTAATTACATTGCCGGTTGCCAAATTGCATTATCTCTTATAGTTTCCGAGATATGGACTATCGATAATTTACACCATAGGCTCTGCTTCTAACTTGGGCCCAAATTGTAAAATTGTCTTCTCTATTGGCGATTTCGTTCCAATTCACATTCCAAGTAATATTCGGCATGCTAATTACATTGCCGGTTGCCAAATTGCATTATCTCTTATAGTTTCCGAGATATGGACTATCGATAATTTACACCATAGGCTCTGCTTCTAACTTGGGCCCAAATTGTAAAATTGTCTTCTCTATTGGCGATTTCGTTCCAATTCACATTCCAAGTAATATTCGGCATGCTAATTACATTGCCGGTTGCCAAATTGCATTATCTCTTATAGTTTCCGAGATATGGACTATCGATAATTTACACCTTAGGCTCTGCTTCTAACTTGGGCCCAAATTGTAAAATGGTCTTATGTATTGGCGATTTCGTTCCAATTCACATTCCAAGTAATATTCGGCATGCTAATTACATTGCCGGTTGCCAAATTGCATTAACTCTTATAGTTTCCGAGATATGGACTATCGATAATTTACACCTTAGGCTCTGCTTCTAACTTGGGCCCAAATTGTAAAATGGTCTCATCTATTGGCGATTTCGTTCCAATTCACATTCCAAGTAATATTCGGCATGCTAATTACATTGCCGGTTGCCAAATTGAATTATCTCTTATAGTTTCCGAGATATGGACTATCGATAATTTACACCTTAGGCTCTGCTTCTAACTTGGGCCCAAATTGTAAAATGGTCTTACCTATTGGCGATTTCGTTCCAATTCACATTCCAAGTAATATTCGGCATGCTAATTACATTGCCGGTTGCCAAATTGTATTATCTCTTATAGTTTCCGAGATATGGACTATCGATAATTTACACCTTAGGCTCTGCTTCTAACTTGGGCCCAAATTGTAAAATGGCCTTATCTATTGGCGATTTCGTTCCAATTCACATTCCAAGTAATATTCGGCATGCTAATTACATTGCCGTTTGCCAAATTGCATTATCTCTTATAGTTTCCAAGATATGGACTATCGATAATTTACACCTTAGGCTCTGCTTCTAACTTGGTCCCAAATTGTGAAGTGGTCTTATCTATTGGCGATTTCGTTCCAATTCACATTCCAAGTAATATTCGGCATGCTAATTACATTGCCGGTTGCCAAATTGCATTAACTCTTATAGTTTCCGAGATATGGACTATCGATAATTTACACCTTAGGCTCTGCTTCTAACTTGGGCCCAAATTGTAAAATGGTCTTATCTATTGGCGATTTCGTTCCAATTCACATTCCAAGTAATATTCGGCATGCTAATTACATTGCCGGTTGCCAAATTGCATTATCTCTTATAGTTTCCGAGATATGGACTATCGATAATTTACACCATAGGCTCTGCTTATAACTTGGGCCCAAATTGTTAAATGGTCTTATCTATTGGCGATTTCGTTCCAATTCACATTCCAAGTAATATTCGGCATGCTAATTACATTGCCGGTTGCCAAATTGCATTATCTCTTATAGTTTCCGAGATATGGACTATCGATAATTTACACCTTAGGCTCTGCTTCTAACTTGGGCCCATATTGTAAAATGGTCTTATCTATTACCGATTTCGTTCCAATTCACATTCCAAGTAATATTCGGCATGCTAATTACATTGCCGGTTGCCAAATTGCATTATCTCTTATAGTTTCCGAGATATGGACTATCGATAATTTACACCTTAGGCTCTGCTTCTAACTTGGGCCCAAATTGTAAAATGGTCTTCTCTATTGGCGATTTCGTTCCAATTCACATTCCAAGTAATATTCGGCATGCTAATTACATTGCCGGTTGCCAAATTGCATTATCTCTTATAGTTTCCGAGATATGGACTATCGATAATTTACACCATAGGCTCTGCTTCTAAGTTGGGCCCAAATTGTAAAATGGTCTTCTCTATTGGCGATTTCGTTCCAATTCACATTCCAAGTAATATTCGGCATGCTAATTACATTGCCGGTTGCCAAATTGCATTATATCTTATAGTTTCCGAGATATGGACTATCGATAATTTACACCTTAGGCTCTGCTTCTAACTTGGGCCCAAATTGTAAAACCGTCTTATCTATTGGCGATTTCGTTCCAATTCACATTACAAGTAATATTCGGCATGCTAATTACATTGCCGGTTGCCAAATTGCATTATCTCTTATAGTTTCCGAGATATGGACTATCGGTAATTTACACCTTAGGCTCTGCTTCTAACTGGGGCCCAAATTGTAAAATGGTCTTATCTATTGGCGATTTCGTTCCAATTCACATTCCAAGTAATATCCGGCATGCTAATTACATTGCCGGTTGCCAAATTGAATTATCACTTATAGTTTCCGAGATATGGACTATCGATAATTTACACCTTAGGCTCTGCTTCTAACTTGGGCCCAAATTGTAAAATGGTCTTACCTATTGGCGATTTCGTTCCAATTCACATTCCAAGTAATATTCGGCATGCTAATTACATTGCCGGTTGCCAAATTGCATTATCTCTTATAGTTTCCGAGATATGGACTATCGATAATTTACACCTTAGGCTCTGCTTCTAACTTGGGCCCAAATTGTAAAATGGTCTTATCTATTGGCGATTTCGTTCCAATTCACATTCCAAGTAATATTCGGCATGCTAATTACATTGCCGGTTTCCAAATTGCATTATCTCTTATAGTTTCCGAGATATGGGCTATCGATAATTTACACCTTAGGCTCTGCTTCTAACTTGGGCCCAAATTGTAAAATGGTCTTATCTATTGGCGATTTCGTTCCAATTCACATTCCAAGTAATATTCGGCATGCTAATTACATTGCCGGTTGCCAAATTGCATTAACTCTTATAGTTTCCGAGATATGGACTATCGATAATTTACACCTTAGGCTCTGCTTCTAACTTGGGCCCAAATTGTAAAATGGTCTTATCTATTGGCGATTTCGTTCCAATTCACATTCCAAGTAATATTCGGCATGCTAATTACATTGCCGGTTGCCAAATTGAATTATCTCTTATAGTTTCCGAGATATGGACTATCGATAATTTACACCTTAGGCTCTGCTTCTAACTTGGGCCCAAATTGTAAAATGGTCTTACCTATTGGCGATTTCGTTCCAATTCACATTCCAAGTAATATTCCGCATGCTAATTACATTGCCGGTTGCCAAATTGCATTATCTCTTATAGTTTCCGAGATATGGACTATCGATAATTTACACCTTAGGCTCTGCTTCTAACTTGGGTCCAAAGTGTAAAATGGTCTTATCTATTGGCGAATTCGTTCCAATTCACATTCCAAGTAATATTCGGCATGCTAATTACATTGCCGTTTGCCAAATTGCATTATCTCTTATAGTTTCCAAGATATGGACTATCGATAATTTACACCTTAGGCTCTGCTTCTAACTTGGTCCCAAATTGTAAAATGGTCTTATCTATTGGCGATTTCGCTCCAATTCACATTCCAAGTAATATTCGGCATGCTAATTACATTGCCGGTTGCCAAATTGCATTAACTCTTATAGTTTCCGAGAAATGGACTATCGATAATTTACACCTTAGGCTCTGCTTCTAACTTGGGCCCAAATTGTAAAATGGTCTTATCTATTGGCGATTTCGTTCCAATTCACATTCCAAGTAATATTCGGCATGCTAATTACATTGCCGGTTGCCAAATTGCATTATCTCTTATAGTGTCCGAGATATGGACTATCGATAATTTACACCATAGGCTCTGCTTATAACTTGGGCCCAAATTGTTAAATGGTCTTATCTATTGGCGATTTCGTTCCAATTCACATTCCAAGTAATATTCGGCATGCTAATTACATTGCCGGTTGCCAAATTGCATTATCTCTTATAGTTTCCGAGATATGGACTATCGATAATTTACTCCTTAGGCTCTGCTTCTAACTTGGGCCCAAATTGTAAAATGGTCTTATCTATTGGCGATTTCGTTCCAATTCACATTCCAAGTAATATTCGGCATGCTAATTACATTGCCGGTTGCCAAATTGCATTATCTCTTATAGTTTCCGAGATATGGACTATCGATAATTTACACCTTAGGCTCTGCTTCTAACTTGGGCCCAAATTGTAAAATGGTCTTATCTATTGGCGATTTCGTCCCAATTCACATTCCAAGTGATATTCGGCATGGTAATTACATTGCCGGTTGCGAAATTGCATTATCTCTTATAGTTTCCGAGATATGGACTATCAATAATTTACACCTTAGGCTCTGCTTCTAACTTGGGCCCAAATTGTAAAATGGTCTTATCTATTGGCGATTTCGTTCCAATTCACATTCCAAGTAATATTCGGCATGCTAATTACATTGCCGGTTGCCAAATTGCATTATCTCTTATAGTTTCCGAGATATGGACTATCGATAATTTACACCTTAGGCTCTGCTTCTAACTTGGGCCCAAATTGTAAAATGGTCTTATCTATTGGCGATTTCGTTCCAATTCACATTCCAAGTAATATTCGGCATGCTAATTACATTGCCGGTTGCCAAATTGCATTATCTCTTATAGTTTCCGAGATATGGACTATCGATAATTTACACCTTAGGCTCTGCTTCTAATTTGGGCCCAAATTGTAAAATGGTCTTATCTATTGGCGATTTCGTTCCAATTCACATTCCAAGTAATATTCGGCATGCTAATTACATTGCCGGTTGCCAAATTGCATTATCTCTTATAGTTTCCGAGATATGGACTATCAATAATTTACACCTTAGGCTCTGCTTCTAACTTGGGCCCAAATTGTAAAATGGTCTTATCTATTGGCGATTTCGTTCCAATTCACATTCCAAGTAACATTCGGCATGCTAATTACATTGCCGGTTGCCAAATTGCATTATCTCTTATAGTTTCCGAGATATGGACTATCGATAATTTACACCTTAGGCTCTGCTTCTAACTTGGGCCCAAATTGTAAAATGGCCTTATCTATTGGCGATTTCGTTCCAATTCACATTCCAAGTAATATTCGGCATGCTAATTACATTGCCGGTTGCCAAATTGCATTATCTCTTATAGTTTCCGAGATATGGACTATCGATAATTTACACCTTAGGCTCTGCTTCTAACTTGGGCCCAAATTGTAAAATGGTATTACCTATTGGCGATTTCGTTCCAATTCACACTCCAAGTAATATTCGGCATGCTAATTACATTGCCGGTTGCGATATTGCATTATCTCTTATAGTTTCCGAGATATGGACTATTAATAATTTACACCTTAGGCTCTGCTTCTAACTTGGGCCCAAATTGTGAAATGGTCTTATCTATTGGCGATTTCGTTCCAATTCACATTCCAAGTAATATTCGGCATGCTAATTACATTGCCGGTTGCCAAATTGCATTATCTCTTATAGTTTCCGAGATATGGACTATCGATAATTTACACCTTAGGCTCTGCTTCTAACTTGGGCCCAAATCGTAAAATGGTCTTATCTATTGGCGATTTCGTTCCAGTTCACATTCCAAGTAATATTCGGCATGCTAATTACATTGCCGGTTGCCAAATTGCATTATCTCTTATAGTTTCCGAGATATGGACTATCGATAATTTACACCCTAGGCTCTGCTTCTAACTTGGGCCCAAATTGTAAAATGGTCTTATCTATTGGCGATTTCGTTCCAATTCACATTCCAAGTAATATTCGGCATGCTAATTACATTGCCGGTTGCCAAATTGCATTATCTCTTATAGTTTCCGAGATATGGACTATCGATAATTTACACCTTAGGCTCTGCTTCTAACTTGGGCCCAAATTGTAAAATGGCCTTATCTATAGGCGATTTCGTTCCAATTCACATTCCAAGTAATATTCGTCATGCTAATTACATTGCCGGTTGCCAAATTGCATTATCTCTTATAGTTTCCGAGATATGGACTATCGATAATTTACACCTTAGGCTCTGCTTCTAACTTGGGCCCAAATTGTAAAATGGTCTTACCTATTGGCGATTTCGTTCCAATTCACTCTCCAAGTAATATTCGGCATGCTAATTACATTGCCGGTTGCGAAATTGCATTATCTCTTATAGTTTCCGAGATATGGACTATCAATAATTTACACCTTAGGCTCTGCTTCTAACTTGGGCCCAAATTGTAAAATGGTCTTATCTATTGGCGATTTCGTTCCAATTCACATTCCAAGTAATATTCGGCATGCTAATTACATTGCCGGTTGCCAAATTGCATTATCTTTTATAGTTTCCGAGATATGGACTCTCGATAATTTACACCTTAGGCTCTGCTTCTAAGTTGGGCCCAAATTGTAAAATGGTCTTATCTATTGGCGATTTCGTTCCAATTCACATTCCAAGTAATATTCGGCATGGTAATTACATTGCCGGTTGCCAAATTGCATTATCTCTTATAGTTTCCGAGATATGGATTATCGATAATTTACACCTTAGGCTCTGCTTCTAACTTGGGCCCAAATCTTAAAATGGTCTTATCTATTGGCGATTTCGTTCCAATTCACATTCCAAGTAATATTCGGCATGCTAATTACATTGCCGGTTGCCAAATTGCATTATCTCTTATAGTTTCCGAGATATGGACTATCGATAATTTACACCTTAGGCTCTGCTTATAACTTGGGCCCAAATTGTTAAATGGTCTTATCTATTGGCGATTTCGTTCCAATTCACATTCCAAGTAATATTCGGCATGCTAATTACATTGCCGGTTGCCAAATTGCATTATCTCTTATAGTTTCCGAGATATGGACTATCGATAATTTACACCTTAGGCTCTGCTTCTAACTTGGGCCCATATTGTAAAATGGTCTTATCTATCGGCGATTTCGTTCCAATTCACATTCCAAGTAATATTCGGCATGCTAATTACATTGCCGGTTGCCAAATTGCATTATCTCTTATAGTTTCCGAGATATGGACTATCGATAATTTACACCTTAGGCTCTGCTTCTAACTTGGGCCCAAATTGTAAAATGGTCTTCTCTATTGGCGATTTCGTTCCAATTCACATTCCAAGTAATATTCGGCATGCTAATTACATTGCCGGTTGCCAAATTGCATTATCTCTTATAGTTTCCGAGATATGGACTATCGATAATTTACACCATAGGCTCTGCTTCTAAGTTGGGCCCAAATTGTAAAATGGTCTTCTCTATTGGCGATTTCGTTCCAATTCACATTCCAAGTAATATTCGGCATGCTAATTACATTGCCGGTTGCCAAATTGCATTATCTCTTATAGTTTCCGAGATATGGACTATCGATAATTTACACCTTAGGCTCTGCTTCTAACTTGGGCCCAAATTGTAAAATCGTCTTATCTATTGGCGATTTCGTTCCAATTCACATTCCAAGTAATATTCGGCATGCTAATTACATTGCCGGTTGCCAAATTGCATTATCTCTTATAGTTTCCGAGATATGGACTATCGGTAATTTACACCTTAGGCTCTGCTTCTAACTGGGGCCCAAATTGTAAAATGGTCTTATCTATTGGCGATTTCGTTCCAATTCACATTCCAAGTAATATCCGGCATGCTAATTACATTGCCGGTTGCCAAATTGAATTATCTCTTATAGTTTCCGAGATATGGACTATCGATAATTTACACCTTAGGCTCTGCTTCTAACTTGGGCCCAAATTGTAAAATGGTCTTACCTATTGGCGATTTCGTTCCAATTCACATTCCAAGTAATATTCGGCATGCTAATTACATTGCCGGTTGCCAAATTGCATGATCTCTTATAGTTTCCGAGATATGGACTATCGATAATTTACACCTTAGGCTCTGCTTCTAACTTGGGCCCAAATTGTAAAATGGTCTTATCTATTGGCGATTTCGTTCCAATTCACATTCCAAGTAATATTCGGCATGCTAATTACATTGCCGGTTGCCAAATTGCATTATCTCTTATAGTTTCCGAGATATGGACTATCGATAATTTACACCTTAGGCTCTGCTTCTAACTTGGGCCCAAATTGTAAAATGGTCTTATCCATTGGCGATTTCGTTCCAATTCACATTCCAAGTAATATTCGGCATGCTAATTACATTGCCGGTTGCCAAATTGCATTAACTCTTATAGTTTCCGAGATATGGACTATCGATAATTTACACCTTAGGCTCTGCTTCTTACTTGGGCCCAAATTGTAAAATGGTCTTATCTATTGGCGATTTCGTTCCAATTCACATTCCAAGTAATATTCGGCATGCTAATTACATTGCCGGTTGCCAAATTGAATTATCGCTTATAGTTTCCGAGATATGGACTATCGATAATTTACACCTTAGGCTCTGCTTCTAACTTGGGCCCAAATTGTAAAATGGTCTTACCTATTGGCGATTTCGTTCCAATTCACATTCCAAGTAATATTCGGCATGCTAATTACATTGCCGGTTGCCAAATTGCATTATCTCTTATAGTTTCCGAGATATGGACTATCGATAATTTACACCTTAGGCTCTGCTTCTAACTTGGGCCCAAATTGTAAAATGGTCTTATCTATTGGCGAATTCGTTCCAATTCACATTCCAAGTAATATTCGGCATGCTAATTACATTGCCGTTTGCCAAATTGCATTATCTCTTATAGTTTCCAAGATATGGACTATCGATAATTTACACCTTAGGCTCTGCTTCTAACTTGGTCCCAAATTGTAAAATGGTCTTATCTATTGGCGATTTCGCTCCAATTCACATTCCAAGTAATATTCGGCATGCTAATTACATTGCCGGTTGCCAAATTGCATTAACTCTTATAGTTTCCGAGATATGGACTATCGATAATTTACACCTTAGGCTCTGCTTCTAACTTGGGCCCAAATTGTAAAATGGTCTTATCTATTGGCGATTTCGTTCCAATTCACATTCCAAGTAATATTCGGCATGCTAATTACATTGCCGGTTGCCAAATTGCATTATCTCTTATAGTTTCCGAGATATGGACTATCGATAATTTACACCATAGGCTCTGCTTATAACTTGGGCCCAAATTGTTAAATGGTCTTATCTATTGGCGATTTCGTTCCAATTCACATTCCAAGTAATATTCGGCATGCTAATTACATTGCCGGTTGCCAAATTGCATTATCTCTTATAGTTTCCGAGATATGGACTATCGATAATTTACACCCTAGGCTCTGCTTCTAACTTGGGCCCAAATTGTAAAACGGTCTTATCTATTGGCGATTTCGTTCCAATTCACATTCCAAGTAATATTCGGCATGCTAATTACATTGCCGGTTGCCAAATTGCATTATCTCTTATAGTTTCCGAGATATGGACTATCGATAATTTACACCTTAGGCTCTGCTTCTAACTTGGGCCCAAATTGTAAAATGGCCTTATCTATAGGCGATTTCGTTCCAATTCACATTCCAAGTAATATTCGGCATGCTAATTACATTGCCGGTTGCCAAATTGCATTATCTCTTATAGTTTCCGAGATATGGACTATCGATAATTTACACCTTAGGCTCTGCTTCTAACTTGGGCCCAAATTGTAAAATGGTCTTACCTATTGGCGATTTCGTTCCAATTCACTCTCCAAGTAATATTCGGCATGCTAATTACATTGCCGGTTGCGAAATTGCATTATCTCTTATAGTTTCCGAGATATGGACTATCGATAATTTACACCTTAGGCTCTGCTTCTAACTTGGGCCCAAATTGTAAAATGGTCTTATCTATTGGCGATTTCGTTCCAATTCACATTCCAAGTAATATTCGGCATGCTAATTACATTGCCGGTTGCCAAATTGCATTATCTCTTATAGTTTCCGAGATATGGACTATCGATAATTTACACCATAGGCTCTGCTTATAACTTGGGCCCAAATTGTTAAATGGTCTTATCTATTGGCGATTTCGTTCCAATTCACATTCCAAGTAATATTCGGCATGCTAATTACATTGCCGGTTGCCAAATTGCATTATCTCTTATAGTTTCCGAGATATGGACTATCGATAATTTACACCTTAGGCTCTGCTTCTAACTTGGGCCCATATTGTAAAATGGTCTTATCTATTACCGATTTCGTTCCAATTCACATTCCAAGTAATATTCGGCATGCTAATTACATTGCCGGTTGCCAAATTGCATTATCTCTTATAGTTTCCGAGATATGGACTATCGATAATTTACACCTTAGGCTCTGCTTCTAACTTGGGCCCAAATTGTAAAATGGTCTTCTCTATTGGCGATTTCGTTCCAATTCACATTCCAAGTAATATTCGGCATGCTAATTACATTGCCGGTTGCCAAATTGCATTATCTCTTATAGTTTCCGAGATATGGACTATCGATAATTTACACCATAGGCTCTGCTTCTAAGTTGGGCCCAAATTGTAAAATGGTCTTCTCTATTGGCGATTTCGTTCCAATTCACATTCCAAGTAATATTCGGCATGCTAATTACATTGCCGGTTGCCAAATTGCATTATATCTTATAGTTTCCGAGATATGGACTATCGATAATTTACACCTTAGGCTCTGCTTCTAACTTGGGCCCAAATTGTAAAACCGTCTTATCTATTGGCGATTTCGTTCCAATTCACATTACAAGTAATATTCGGCATGCTAATTACATTGCCGGTTGCCAAATTGCATTATCTCTTATAGTTTCCGAGATATGGACTATCGGTAATTTACACCTTAGGCTCTGCTTCTAACTGGGGCCCAAATTGTAAAATGGTCTTATCTATTGGCGATTTCGTTCCAATTCACATTCCAAGTAATATCCGGCATGCTAATTACATTGCCGGTTGCCAAATTGAATTATCACTTATAGTTTCCGAGATATGGACTATCGATAATTTACACCTTAGGCTCTGCTTCTAACTTGGGCCCAAATTGTAAAATGGTCTTACCTATTGGCGATTTCGTTCCAATTCACATTCCAAGTAATATTCGGCATGCTAATTACATTGCCGGTTGCCAAATTGCATTATCTCTTATAGTTTCCGAGATATGGACTATCGATAATTTACACCTTAGGCTCTGCTTCTAACTTGGGCCCAAATTGTAAAATGGTCTTATCTATTGGCGATTTCGTTCCAATTCACATTCCAAGTAATATTCGGCATGCTAATTACATTGCCGGTTTCCAAATTGCATTATCTCTTATAGTTTCCGAGATATGGGCTATCGATAATTTACACCTTAGGCTCTGCTTCTAACTTGGGCCCAAATTGTAAAATGGTCTTATCTATTGGCGATTTCGTTCCAATTCACATTCCAAGTAATATTCGGCATGCTAATTACATTGCCGGTTGCCAAATTGCATTAACTCTTATAGTTTCCGAGATATGGACTATCGATAATTTACACCTTAGGCTCTGCTTCTAACTTGGGCCCAAATTGTAAAATGGTCTTATCTATTGGCGATTTCGTTCCAATTCACATTCCAAGTAATATTCGGCATGCTAATTACATTGCCGGTTGCCAAATTGAATTATCTCTTATAGTTTCCGAGATATGGACTATCGATAATTTACACCTTAGGCTCTGCTTCTAACTTGGGCCCAAATTGTAAAATGGTCTTACCTATTGGCGATTTCGTTCCAATTCACATTCCAAGTAATATTCCGCATGCTAATTACATTGCCGGTTGCCAAATTGCATTATCTCTTATAGTTTCCGAGATATGGACTATCGATAATTTACACCTTAGGCTCTGCTTCTAACTTGGGCCCAAAGTGTAAAATGGTCTTATCTATTGGCGAATTCGTTCCAATTCACATTCCAAGTAATATTCGGCATGCTAATTACATTGCCGTTTGCCAAATTGCATTATCTCTTATAGTTTCCAAGATATGGACTATCGATAATTTACACCTTAGGCTCTGCTTCTAACTTGGTCCCAAATTGTAAAATGGTCTTATCTATTGGCGATTTCGCTCCAATTCACATTCCAAGTAATATTCGGCATGCTAATTACATTGCCGGTTGCCAAATTGCATTAACTCTTATAGTTTCCGAGAAATGGACTATCGATAATTTACACCTTAGGCTCTGCTTCTAACTTGGGCCCAAATTGTAAAATGGTCTTATCTATTGGCGATTTCGTTCCAATTCACATTCCAAGTAATATTAGGCATGCTAATTACATTGCCGGTTGCCAAATTGCATTATCTCTTATAGTGTCCGAGATATGGACTATCGATAATTTACACCATAGGCTCTGCTTATAACTTGGGCCCAAATTGTTAAATGGTCTTATCTATTGGCGATTTCGTTCCAATTCACATTCCAAGTAATATTCGGCATGCTAATTACATTGCCGGTTGCCAAATTGCATTATCTCTTATAGTTTCCGAGATATGGACTATCGATAATTTACTCCTTAGGCTCTGCTTCTAACTTGGGCCCAAATTGTAAAATGGTCTTATCTATTGGCGATTTCGTTCCAATTCACATTCCAAGTAATATTCGGCATGCTAATTACATTGCCGGTTGCCAAATTGCATTATCTCTTATAGTTTCCGAGATATGGACTATCGATAATTTACACCTTAGGCTCTGCTTCTAACTTGGGCCCAAATTGTAAAATGGTCTTATCTATTGGCGATTTCGTCCCAATTCACATTCCAAGTGATATTCGGCATGGTAATTACATTGCCGGTTGCGAAATTGCATTATCTCTTATAGTTTCCGAGATATGGACTATCAATAATTTACACCTTAGGCTCTGCTTCTAACTTGGGCCCAAATTGTAAAATGGTCTTATCTATTGGCGATTTCGTTCCAATTCACATTCCAAGTAATATTCGGCATGCTAATTACATTGCC
Organism: Rhynchophorus ferrugineus; assembly: GCF_030347505.1. Lineage (NCBI taxonomy): Eukaryota > Metazoa > Arthropoda > Insecta > Coleoptera > Curculionidae > Rhynchophorus > Rhynchophorus ferrugineus. The sequence goes on from NW_027472920.1 coordinate 145,610, forward strand.
GGTTGCCAAATTGCATTATCTCTTATAGTTTCCGAGATATGGACTATCGATAATTTACACCTTAGGCTCTGCTTCTAACTTGGGCCCAAATTGTAAAATGGTCTTATCTATTGGCGATTTCGTTCCAATTCACATTCCAAGTAATATTCGGCATGCTAATTACATTGCCGGTTGCCAAATTGCATTATCTCTTATAGTTTCCGAGATATGGACTATCGATAATTTACACCTTAGGCTCTGCTTCTAATTTGGGCCCAAATTGTAAAATGGTCTTATCTATTGGCGATTTCGTTCCAATTCACATTCCAAGTAATATTCGGCATGCTAATTACATTGCCGGTTGCCAAATTGCATTATCTCTTATAGTTTCCGAGATATGGACTATCAATAATTTACACCTTAGGCTCTGCTTCTAACTTGGGCCCAAATTGTAAAATGGTCTTATCTATTGGCGATTTCGTTCCAATTCACATTCCAAGTAACATTCGGCATGCTAATTACATTGCCGGTTGCCAAATTGCATTATCTCTTATAGTTTCCGAGATATGGACTATCGATAATTTACACCTTAGGCTCTGCTTCTAACTTGGGCCCAAATTGTAAAATGGCCTTATCTATTGGCGATTTCGTTCCAATTCACATTCCAAGTAATATTCGGCATGCTAATTACATTGCCGGTTGCCAAATTGCATTATCTCTTATAGTTTCCGAGATATGGACTATCGATAATTTACACCTTAGGCTCTGCTTCTAACTTGGGCCCAAATTGTAAAATGGTATTACCTATTGGCGATTTCGTTCCAATTCACACTCCAAGTAATATTCGGCATGCTAATTACATTGCCGGTTGCGATATTGCATTATCTCTTATAGTTTCCGAGATATGGACTATTAATAATTTACACCTTAGGCTCTGCTTCTAACTTGGGCCCAAATTGTGAAATGGTCTTATCTATTGGCGATTTCGTTCCAATTCACATTCCAAGTAATATTCGGCATGCTAATTACATTGCCGGTTGCCAAATTGCATTATCTCTTATAGTTTCCGAGATATGGACTATCGATAATTTACACCTTAGGCTCTGCTTCTAACTTGGGCCCAAATCGTAAAATGGTCTTATCTATTGGCGATTTCGTTCCAGTTCACATTCCAAGTAATATTCGGCATGCTAATTACATTGCCGGTTGCCAAATTGCATTATCTCTTATAGTTTCCGAGATATGGACTATCGATAATTTACACCCTAGGCTCTGCTTCTAACTTGGGCCCAAATTGTAAAATGGTCTTATCTATTGGCGATTTCGTTCCAATTCACATTCCAAGTAATATTCGGCATGCTAATTACATTGCCGGTTGCCAAATTGCATTATCTCTTATAGTTTCCGAGATATGGACTATCGATAATTTACACCTTAGGCTCTGCTTCTAACTTGGGCCCAAATTGTAAAATGGCCTTATCTATAGGCGATTTCGTTCCAATTCACATTCCAAGTAATATTCGTCATGCTAATTACATTGCCGGTTGCCAAATTGCATTATCTCTTATAGTTTCCGAGATATGGACTATCGATAATTTACACCTTAGGCTCTGCTTCTAACTTGGGCCCAAATTGTAAAATGGTCTTACCTATTGGCGATTTCGTTCCAATTCACTCTCCAAGTAATATTCGGCATGCTAATTACATTGCCGGTTGCGAAATTGCATTATCTCTTATAGTTTCCGAGATATGGACTATCAATAATTTACACCTTAGGCTCTGCTTCTAACTTGGGCCCAAATTGTAAAATGGTCTTATCTATTGGCGATTTCGTTCCAATTCACATTCCAAGTAATATTCGGCATGCTAATTACATTGCCGGTTGCCAAATTGCATTATCTTTTATAGTTTCCGAGATATGGACTCTCGATAATTTACACCTTAGGCTCTGCTTCTAAGTTGGGCCCAAATTGTAAAATGGTCTTATCTATTGGCGATTTCGTTCCAATTCACATTCCAAGTAATATTCGGCATGGTAATTACATTGCCGGTTGCCAAATTGCATTATCTCTTATAGTTTCCGGGATATGGATTATCGATAATTTACACCTTAGGCTCTGCTTCTAACTTGGGCCCAAATCTTAAAATGGTCTTATCTATTGGCGATTTCGTTCCAATTCACATTCCAAGTAATATTCGGCATGCTAATTACATTGCCGGTTGCCAAATTGCATTATCTCTTATAGTTTCCGAGATATGGACTATCGATAATTTACACCTTAGGCTCTGCTTATAACTTGGGCCCAAATTGTTAAATGGTCTTATCTATTGGCGATTTCGTTCCAATTCACATTCCAAGTAATATTCGGCATGCTAATTACATTGCCGGTTGCCAAATTGCATTATCTCTTATAGTTTCCGAGATATGGACTATCGATAATTTACACCTTAGGCTCTGCTTCTAACTTGGGCCCATGTTGTAAAATGGTCTTATCTATCGGCGATTTCGTTCCAATTCACATTCCAAGTAATATTCGGCATGCTAATTACATTGCCGGTTGCCAAATTGCATTATCTCTTATAGTTTCCGAGATATGGACTATCGATAATTTACACCTTAGGCTCTGCTTCTAACTTGGGCCCAAATTGTAAAATGGTCTTCTCTATTGGCGATTTCGTTCCAATTCACATTCCAAGTAATATTCGGCATGCTAATTACATTGCCGGTTGCCAAATTGCATTATCTCTTATAGTTTCCGAGATATGGACTATCGATAATTTACACCATAGGCTCTGCTTCTAAGTTGGGCCCAAATTGTAAAATGGTCTTCTCTATTGGCGATTTCGTTCCAATTCACATTCCAAGTAATATTCGGCATGCTAATTACATTGCCGGTTGCCAAATTGCATTATCTCTTATAGTTTCCGAGATATGGACTATCGATAATTTACACCTTAGGCTCTGCTTCTAACTTGGGCCCAAATTGTAAAATGGTCTTACCTATTGGCGATTTCGTTCCAATTCACATTCCAAGTAATATTCGGCATGCTAATTACATTGCCGGTTGCCAAATTGCATGATCTCTTATAGTTTCCGAGATATGGACTATCGATAATTTACACCTTAGGCTCTGCTTCTAACTTGGGCCCAAATTGTAAAATGGTCTTATCTATTGGCGATTTCGTTCCAATTCACATTCCAAGTAATATTCGGCATGCTAATTACATTGCCGGTTGCCAAATTGCATTATCTCTTATAGTTTCCGAGATATGGACTATCGATAATTTACACCTTAGGCTCTGCTTCTAACTTGGGCCCAAATTGTAAAATGGTCTTATCCATTGGCGATTTCGTTCCAATTCACATTCCAAGTAATATTCGGCATGCTAATTACATTGCCGGTTGCCAAATTGCATTAACTCTTATAGTTTCCGAGATATGGACTATCGATAATTTACACCTTAGGCTCTGCTTCTTACTTGGGCCCAAATTGTAAAATGGTCTTATCTATTGGCGATTTCGTTCCAATTCACATTCCAAGTAATATTCGGCATGCTAATTACATTGCCGGTTGCCAAATTGAATTATCGCTTATAGTTTCCGAGATATGGACTATCGATAATTTACACCTTAGGCTCTGCTTCTAACTTGGGCCCAAATTGTAAAATGGTCTTACCTATTGGCGATTTCGTTCCAATTCACATTCCAAGTAATATTCGGCATGCTAATTACATTGCCGGTTGCCAAATTGCATTATCTCTTATAGTTTCCGAGATATGGACTATCGATAATTTACACCTTAGGCTCTGCTTCTAACTTGGGCCCAAATTGTAAAATGGTCTTATCTATTGGCGAATTCGTTCCAATTCACATTCCAAGTAATATTCGGCATGCTAATTACATTGCCGTTTGCCAAATTGCATTATCTCTTATAGTTTCCAAGATATGGACTATCGATAATTTACACCTTAGGCTCTGCTTCTAACTTGGTCCCAAATTGTAAAATGGTCTTATCTATTGGCGATTTCGCTCCAATTCACATTCCAAGTAATATTCGGCATGCTAATTACATTGCCGGTTGCCAAATTGCATTAACTCTTATAGTTTCCGAGATATGGACTATCGATAATTTACACCTTAGGCTCTGCTTCTAACTTGGGCCCAAATTGTAAAATGGTCTTATCTATTGGCGATTTCGTTCCAATTCACATTCCAAGTAATATTCGGCATGCTAATTACATTGCCGGTTGCCAAATTGCATTATCTCTTATAGTTTCCGAGATATGGACTATCGATAATTTACACCATAGGCTCTGCTTATAACTTGGGCCCAAATTGTTAAATGGTCTTATCTATTGGCGATTTCGTTCCAATTCACATTCCAAGTAATATTCGGCATGCTAATTACATTGCCGGTTGCCAAATTGCATTATCTCTTATAGTTTCCGAGATATGGACTATCGATAATTTACACCCTAGGCTCTGCTTCTAACTTGGGCCCAAATTGTAAAACGGTCTTATCTATTGGCGATTTCGTTCCAATTCACATTCCAAGTAATATTCGGCATGCTAATTACATTGCCGGTTGCCAAATTGCATTATCTCTTATAGTTTCCGAGATATGGACTATCGATAATTTACACCTTAGGCTCTGCTTCTAACTTGGGCCCAAATTGTAAAATGGCCTTATCTATAGGCGATTTCGTTCCAATTCACATTCCAAGTAATATTCGGCATGCTAATTACATTGCCGGTTGCCAAATTGCATTATCTCTTATAGTTTCCGAGATATGGACTATCGATAATTTACACCTTAGGCTCTGCTTCTAACTTGGGCCCAAATTGTAAAATGGTCTTACCTATTGGCGATTTCGTTCCAATTCACTCTCCAAGTAATATTCGGCATGCTAATTACATTGCCGGTTGCGAAATTGCATTATCTCTTATAGTTTCCGAGATATGGACTATCGATAATTTACACCCTAGGCTCTGCTTCTAACTTGGGCCCAAATTGTAAAATGGCCTTATCTATAGGCGATTTCGTTCCAATTCACATTCCAAGTAATATTCGGCATGCTAATTACATTGCCGGTTGCCAAATTGCATTATCTCTTATAGTTTCCGAGATATGGACTATCGATAATTTACACCCTAGGCTCTGCTTCTAACTTGGGCCCAAATTGTAAAACGGTCTTATCTATTGGCGATTTCGTTCCAATTCACATTCCAAGTAATATTCGGCATGCTAATTACATTGCCGGTTGCCAAATTGCATTATCTCTTATAGTTTCCGAGATATGGACTATCGATAATTTACACCTTAGGCTCTGCTTCTAACTTGGGCCCAAATTGTAAAATGGCCTTATCTATAGGCGATTTCGTTCCAATTCACATTCCAAGTAATATTCGGCATGCTAATTACATTGCCGGTTGCCAAATTGCATTATCTCTTATAGTTTCCGAGATATGGACTATCGATAATTTACACCTTAGGCTCTGCTTCTAACTTGGGCCCAAATTGTAAAATGGTCTTACCTATTGGCGATTTCGTTCCAATTCACTCTCCAAGTAATATTCGGCATGCTAATTACATTGCCGGTTTCCAAATTGCATTATCTCTTATAGTTTCCGAGATATGGGCTATCGATAATTTACACCTTAGGCTCTGCTTCTAACTTGGGCCCAAATTGTAAAATGGTCTTATCTATTGGCGATTTCGTTCCAATTCACATTCCAAGTAATATTCGGCATGCTAATTACATTGCCGGTTGCCAAATTGCATTAACTCTTATAGTTTCCGAGATATGGACTATCGATAATTTACACCTTAGGCTCTGCTTCTAACTTGGGCCCAAATTGTAAAATGGTCTTATCTATTGGCGATTTCGTTCCAATTCACATTCCAAGTAATATTCGGCATGCTAATTACATTGCCGGTTGCCAAATTGAATTATCTCTTATAGTTTCCGAGATATGGACTATCGATAATTTACACCTTAGGCTCTGCTTCTAACTTGGGCCCAAATTGTAAAATGGTCTTACCTATTGGCGATTTCGTTCCAATTCACATTCCAAGTAATATTCCGCATGCTAATTACATTGCCGGTTGCCAAATTGCATTATCTCTTATAGTTTCCGAGATATGGACTATCGATAATTTACACCTTAGGCTCTGCTTCTAACTTGGGCCCAAAGTGTAAAATGGTCTTATCTATTGGCGAATTCGTTCCAATTCACATTCCAAGTAATATTCGGCATGCTAATTACATTGCCGTTTGCCAAATTGCATTATCTCTTATAGTTTCCAAGATATGGACTATCGATAATTTACACCTTAGGCTCTGCTTCTAACTTGGTCCCAAATTGTAAAATGGTCTTATCTATTGGCGATTTCGCTCCAATTCACATTCCAAGTAATATTCGGCATGCTAATTACATTGCCGGTTGCCAAATTGCATTAACTCTTATAGTTTCCGAGAAATGGACTATCGATAATTTACACCTTAGGCTCTGCTTCTAACTTGGGCCCAAATTGTAAAATGGTCTTATCTATTGGCGATTTCGTTCCAATTCACATTCCAAGTAATATTCGGCATGCTAATTACATTGCCGGTTGCCAAATTGCATTATCTCTTATAGTGTCCGAGATATGGACTATCGATAATTTACACCATAGGCTCTGCTTATAACTTGGGCCCAAATTGTTAAATGGTCTTATCTATTGGCGATTTCGTTCCAATTCACATTCCAAGTAATATTCGGCATGCTAATTACATTGCCGGTTGCCAAATTGCATTATCTCTTATAGTTTCCGAGATATGGACTATCGATAATTTACTCCTTAGGCTCTGCTTCTAACTTGGGCCCAAATTGTAAAATGGTCTTATCTATTGGCGATTTCGTTCCAATTCACATTCCAAGTAATATTCGGCATGCTAATTACATTGCCGGTTGCCAAATTGCATTATCTCTTATAGTTTCCGAGGTATGGACTATCGATAATTTACACCTTAGGCTCTGCTTCTAACTTGGGCCCAAATTGTAAAATGGTCTTATCTATTGGCGATTTCGTCCCAATTCACATTCCAAGTGATATTCGGCATGGTAATTACATTGCCGGTTGCGAAATTGCATTATCTCTTATAGTTTCCGAGATATGGACTATCAATAATTTACACCTTAGGCTCTGCTTCTAACTTGGGCCCAAATTGTAAAATGGTCTTATCTATTGGCGATTTCGTTCCAATTCACATTCCAAGTAATATTCGGCATGCTAATTACATTGCCGGTTGCCAAATTGCATTATCTCTTATAGTTTCCGAGATATGGACTATCGATAATTTACACCTTAGGCTCTGCTTCTAACTTGGGCCCAAATTGTAAAATGGTCTTATCTATTGGCGATTTCGTTCCAATTCACATTCCAAGTAATATTCGGCATGCTAATTACATTGCCGGTTGCCAAATTGCATTATCTCTTATAGTTTCCGAGATATGGACTATCGATAATTTACACCTTAGGCTCTGCTTCTAATTTGGGCCCAAATTGTAAAATGGTCTTATCTATTGGCGATTTCGTTCCAATTCACATTCCAAGTAATATTCGGCATGCTAATTACATTGCCGGTTGCCAAATTGCATTATCTCTTATAGTTTCCGAGATATGGACTATCAATAATTTACACCTTAGGCTCTGCTTCTAACTTGGGCCCAAATTGTAAAATGGTCTTATCTATTGGCGATTTCGTTCCAATTCACATTCCAAGTAACATTCGGCATGCTAATTACATTGCCGGTTGCCAAATTGCATTATCTCTTATAGTTTCCGAGATATGGACTATCGATAATTTACACCTTAGGCTCTGCTTCTAACTTGGGCCCAAATTGTAAAATGGCCTTATCTATTGGCGATTTCGTTCCAATTCACATTCCAAGTAATATTCGGCATGCTAATTACATTGCCGGTTGCCAAATTGCATTATCTCTTATAGTTTCCGAGATATGGACTATCGATAATTTACACCTTAGGCTCTGCTTCTAACTTGGGCCCAAATTGTAAAATGGTATTACCTATTGGCGATTTCGTTCCAATTCACACTCCAAGTAATATTCGGCATGCTAATTACATTGCCGGTTGCGATATTGCATTATCTCTTATAGTTTCCGAGATATGGACTATTAATAATTTACACCTTAGGCTCTGCTTCTAACTTGGGCCCAAATTGTGAAATGGTCTTATCTATTGGCGATTTCGTTCCAATTCACATTCCAAGTAATATTCGGCATGCTAATTACATTGCCGGTTGCCAAATTGCATTATCTCTTATAGTTTCCGAGATATGGACTATCGATAATTTACACCTTAGGCTCTGCTTCTAACTTGGGCCCAAATCGTAAAATGGTCTTATCTATTGGCGATTTCGTTCCAGTTCACATTCCAAGTAATATTCGGCATGCTAATTACATTGCCGGTTGCCAAATTGCATTATCTCTTATAGTTTCCGAGATATGGACTATCGATAATTTACACCCTAGGCTCTGCTTCTAACTTGGGCCCAAATTGTAAAATGGTCTTATCTATTGGCGATTTCGTTCCAATTCACATTCCAAGTAATATTCGGCATGCTAATTACATTGCCGGTTGCCAAATTGCATTATCTCTTATAGTTTCCGAGATATGGACTATCGATAATTTACACCTTAGGCTCTGCTTCTAACTTGGGCCCAAATTGTAAAATGGTCTTATCTATTGGCGATTTCGTTCCAATTCACATTCCAAGTAATATTCGGCATGCTAATTACATTGCCGGTTTCCAAATTGCATTATCTCTTATAGTTTCCGAGATATGGGCTATCGATAATTTACACCTTAGGCTCTGCTTCTAACTTGGGCCCAAATTGTAAAATGGTCTTATCTATTGGCGATTTCGTTCCAATTCACATTCCAAGTAATATTCGGCATGCTAATTACATTGCCGGTTGCCAAATTGCATTAACTCTTATAGTTTCCGAGATATGGACTATCGATAATTTACACCTTAGGCTCTGCTTCTAACTTGGGCCCAAATTGTAAAATGGTCTTATCTATTGGCGATTTCGTTCCAATTCACATTCCAAGTAATATTCGGCATGCTAATTACATTGCCGGTTGCCAAATTGAATTATCTCTTATAGTTTCCGAGATATGGACTATCGATAATTTACACCTTAGGCTCTGCTTCTAACTTGGGCCCAAATTGTAAAATGGTCTTACCTATTGGCGATTTCGTTCCAATTCACATTCCAAGTAATATTCCGCATGCTAATTACATTGCCGGTTGCCAAATTGCATTATCTCTTATAGTTTCCGAGATATGGACTATCGATAATTTACACCTTAGGCTCTGCTTCTAACTTGGGCCCAAAGTGTAAAATGGTCTTATCTATTGGCGAATTCGTTCCAATTCACATTCCAAGTAATATTCGGCATGCTAATTACATTGCCGTTTGCCAAATTGCATTATCTCTTATAGTTTCCAAGATATGGACTATCGATAATTTACACCTTAGGCTCTGCTTCTAACTTGGTCCCAAATTGTAAAATGGTCTTATCTATTGGCGATTTCGCTCCAATTCACATTCCAAGTAATATTCGGCATGCTAATTACATTGCCGGTTGCCAAATTGCATTAACTCTTATAGTTTCCGAGAAATGGACTATCGATAATTTACACCTTAGGCTCTGCTTCTAACTTGGGCCCAAATTGTAAAATGGTCTTATCTATTGGCGATTTCGTTCCAATTCACATTCCAAGTAATATTCGGCATGCTAATTACATTGCCGGTTGCCAAATTGCATTATCTCTTATAGTGTCCGAGATATGGACTATCGATAATTTACACCATAGGCTCTGCTTATAACTTGGGCCCAAATTGTTAAATGGTCTTATCTATTGGCGATTTCGTTCCAATTCACATTCCAAGTAATATTCGGCATGCTAATTACATTGCCGGTTGCCAAATTGCATTATCTCTTATAGTTTCCGAGATATGGACTATCGATAATTTACTCCTTAGGCTCTGCTTCTAACTTGGGCCCAAATTGTAAAATGGTCTTATCTATTGGCGATTTCGTTCCAATTCACATTCCATGTAATATTCGGCATGCTAATTACATTGCCGGTTGCCAAATTGCATTATCTCTTATAGTTTCCGAGATATGGACTATCGATAATTTACACCTTAGGCTCTGCTTCTAACTTGGGCCCAAATTGTAAAATGGTCTTATCTATTGGCGATTTCGTCCCAATTCACATTCCAAGTGATATTCGGCATGGTAATTACATTGCCGGTTGCGAAATTGCATTATCTCTTATAGTTTCCGAGATATGGACTATCAATAATTTACACCTTAGGCTCTGCTTCTAACTTGGGCCCAAATTGTAAAATGGTCTTATCTATTGGCGATTTCGTTCCAATTCACATTCCAAGTAATATTCGGCATGCTAATTACATTGCCGGTTGCCAAATTGCATTATCTCTTATAGTTTCCGAGATATGGACTATCGATAATTTACACCTTAGGCTCTGCTTCTAACTTGGGCCCAAATTGTAAAATGGTCTTATCTATTGGCGATTTCGTTCCAATTCACATTCCAAGTAATATTCGGCATGCTAATTACATTGCCGGTTGCCAAATTGCATTATCTCTTATAGTTTCCGAGATATGGACTATCGATAATTTACACCTTAGGCTCTGCTTCTAATTTGGGCCCAAATTGTAAAATGGTCTTATCTATTGGCGATTTCGTTCCAATTCACATTCCAAGTAATATTCGGCATGCTAATTACATTGCCGGTTGCCAAATTGCATTATCTCTTATAGTTTCCGAGATATGGACTATCAATAATTTACACCTTAGGCTCTGCTTCTAACTTGGGCCCAAATTGTAAAATGGTCTTATCTATTGGCGATTTCGTTCCAATTCACATTCCAAGTAACATTCGGCATGCTAATTACATTGCCGGTTGCCAAATTGCATTATCTCTTATAGTTTCCGAGATATGGACTATCGATAATTTACACCTTAGGCTCTGCTTCTAACTTGGGCCCAAATTGTAAAATGGCCTTATCTATTGGCGATTTCGTTCCAATTCACATTCCAAGTAATATTCGGCATGCTAATTACATTGCCGGTTGCCAAATTGCATTATCTCTTATAGTTTCCGAGATATGGACTATCGATAATTTACACCTTAGGCTCTGCTTCTAACTTGGGCCCAAATTGTAAAATGGTATTACCTATTGGCGATTTCGTTCCAATTCACACTCCAAGTAATATTCGGCATGCTAATTACATTGCCGGTTGCGATATTGCATTATCTCTTATAGTTTCCGAGATATGGACTATTAATAATTTACACCTTAGGCTCTGCTTCTAACTTGGGCCCAAATTGTGAAATGGTCTTATCTATTGGCGATTTCGTTCCAATTCATATTCCAAGTAATATTCGGCATGCTAATTACATTGCCGGTTGCCAAATTGCATTATCTCTTATAGTTTCCGAGATATGGACTATCGATAATTTACACCTTAGGCTCTGCTTCTAACTTGGGCCCAAATCGTAAAATGGTCTTATCTATTGGCGATTTCGTTCCAGTTCACATTCCAAGTAATATTCGGCATGCTAATTACATTGCCGGTTGCCAAATTGCATTATCTCTTATAGTTTCCGAGATATGGACTATCGATAATTTACACCCTAGGCTCTGCTTCTAACTTGGGCCCAAATTGTAAAATGGTCTTATCTATTGGCGATTTCGTTCCAATTCACATTCCAAGTAATATTCGGCATGCTAATTACATTGCCGGTTGCCAAATTGCATTATCTCTTATAGTTTCCGAGATATGGACTATCGATAATTTACACCTTAGGCTCTGCTTCTAACTTGGGCCCAAATTGTAAAATGGCCTTATCTATAGGCGATTTCGTTCCAATTCACATTCCAAGTAATATTCGTCATGCTAATTACATTGCCGGTTGCCAAATTGCATTATCTCTTATAGTTTCCGAGATATGGACTATCGATAATTTACACCTTAGGCTCTGCTTCTAACTTGGGCCCAAATTGTAAAATGGTCTTACCTATTGGCGATTTCGTTCCAATTCACTCTCCAAGTAATATTCGGCATGCTAATTACATTGCCGGTTGCGAAATTGCATTATCTCTTATAGTTTCCGAGATATGGACTATCAATAATTTACACCTTAGGCTCTGCTTCTAACTTGGGCCCAAATTGTAAAATGGTCTTATCTATTGGCGATTTCGTTCCAATTCACATTCCAAGTAATATTCGGCATGCTAATTACATTGCCGGTTGCCAAATTGCATTATCTTTTATAGTTTCCGAGATATGGACTCTCGATAATTTACACCTTAGGCTCTGCTTCTAAGTTGGGCCCAAATTGTAAAATGGTCTTATCTATTGGCGATTTCGTTCCAATTCACATTCCAAGTAATATTCGGCATGGTAATTACATTGCCGGTTGCCAAATTCCATTATCTCTTATAGTTTCCGAGATATGGATTATCGATAATTTACACCTTAGGCTCTGCTTCTAACTTGGGCCCAAATCTTAAAATGGTCTTATCTATTGGCGATTTCGTTCCAATTCACATTCCAAGTAATATTCGGCATGCTAATTACATTGCCGGTTGCCAAATTGCATTATCTCTTATAGTTTCCGAGATATGGACTATCGATAATTTACACCTTAGGCTCTGCTTATAACTTGGGCCCAAATTGTTAAATGGTCTTATCTATTGGCGATTTCGTTCCAATTCACATTCCAAGTAATATTCGGCATGCTAATTACATTGCCGGTTGCCAAATTGCATTATCTCTTATAGTTTCCGAGATATGGACTATCGATAATTTACACCTTAGGCTCTGCTTCTAACTTGGGCCCATATTGTAAAATGGTCTTATCTATCGGCGATTTCGTTCCAATTCACATTCCAAGTAATATTCGGCATGCTAATTACATTGCCGGTTGCCAAATTGCATTATCTCTTATAGTTTCCGAGATATGGACTATCGATAATTTACACCTTAGGCTCTGCTTCTAACTTGGGCCCAAATTGTAAAATGGTCTTCTCTATTGGCGATTTCGTTCCAATTCACATTCCAAGTAATATTCGGCATGCTAATTACATTGCCGGTTGCCAAATTGCATTATCTCTTATAGTTTCCGAGATATGGACTATCGATAATTTACACCATAGGCTCTGCTTCTAAGTTGGGCCCAAATTGTAAAATGGTCTTCTCTATTGGCGATTTCGTTCCAATTCACATTCCAAGTAATATTCGGCATGCTAATTACATTGCCGGTTGCCAAATTGCATTATCTCTTATAGTTTCCGAGATATGGACTATCGATAATTTACACCTTAGGCTCTGCTTCTAACTTGGGCCCAAATTGTAAAATCGTCTTATCTATTGGCGATTTCGTTCCAATTCACATTCCAAGTAATATTCGGCATGCTAATTACATTGCCGGTTGCCAAATTGGCATTATCTCTTATAGTTTCCGAGATATGGACTATCGGTAATTTACACCTTAGGCTCTGCTTCTAACTGGGGCCCAAATTGTAAAATGGTCTTATCTATTGGCGATTTCGTTCCAATTCACATTCCAAGTAATATCCGGCATGCTAATTACATTGCCGGTTGCCAAAATGAATTATCTCTTATAGTTTCCGAGATATGGACTATCGATAATTTACACCTTAGGCTCTGCTTCTAACTTGGGCCCAAATTGTAAAATGGTCTTACCTATTGGCGATTTCGTTCCAATTCACATTCCAAGTAATATTCGGCATGCTAATTACATTGCGGTTGCCAAATTGCATGATCTCTTATAGTTTCTCGAGATATGGACTATCGATAATTTACACCTTAGGCTCTGCTTCTAACTTGGGCCCAAATTGTAAAATGGTCTTATCTATTGGCGATTTCGTTCCAATTCACATTCCAAGTAATATTCGGCATGCTAATTACATTGCCGGTTGCCAAATTGCATTATCTCTTATAGTTTCCGAGATATGGGACTATCGATAATTTTACACCTTAGGCTCTGCTTCTAACTTGGGCCCAAATTGTAAAATGGTCTTATCCATTGGCGATTTCGTTCCAATTCACATTCCCAAGTAATATTCGGCATGCTAATTACATTGCCGGTTGCCAAATTGCATTAACTCTTATAGTTTCCGAGATAATGGACTATCGATAATTTACACCTTAGGCTCTGCTTCTTACTAGGGCCCAAATTGTAAAATGGTCTTATCTATTGGCGATTTCGTTCCAATTCACATTCCAAGTAATATTCGGCATGCTAATTACATTGCCGGTTGCCACAAATTGAATTATCGCTTATAGTTTCCGAGATATGGACTATCGATAATTTACACCTTAGGCTCTGCTTCTAACTTGGGCCCAAATTGTAAAATGGTCTTACCTATTGGCGATTTCGTTCCAATTCACATTCCAAGTAATATTCGGCATGCTAATTACATTGCCGGTTGCCAAATTGCATTATCTCTTATAGTTTCCGAGATATGGACTATCGATAATTTACACCTTAGGCTCTGCTTCTAACTTGGGCCCAAATTGTAAAATGGTCTTATCTATTGGCGAATTCGTTCCAATTCACATTCCAAGTAATATTCGGCATGCTAATTACATTGCCGTTTGCCAAATTGCATTATCTCTTATAGTTTCCAAGATATGGACTATCGATAATTTACACCTTAGGCTCTGCTTCTAACTTGGTCCCAAATTGTAAAATGGTCTTATCTATTGGCGATTTCGCTCCAATTCACATTCCAAGTAATATTCGGCATGCTAATTACATTGCCGGTTGCCAAATTGCATTAACTCTTATAGTTTTCCGAGATATGGACTATCGATAATTTACACCTTAGGCTCTGCTTCTAACTTGGGCCCAAATTGTAAAATGGTCTTATCTATTGGCGATTTCGTTCCAATTCACATTCCAAGTAATATTCGGCATGCTAATTACATTGCCGGTTGCCAAATTGCATTATCTCTTATAGTTTCCGAGATATGGACTATCGATAATTTACACCATAGGCTCTGCTTTATAACTTGGGCCCAAATTGTTAAATGGTCTTATCTATTGGCGATTTCGTTCCAATTCACATTCCAAGTAATATTCGGCATGCTAATTACATTGCCGGTTGCCAAATTGCATTATCTCTTATAGTTTCCGAGATATGGACTATCGATAATTTACACCCTAGGCTCTGCTTCTAACTTGGGCCCAAATTGTAAAACGGTCCTTATCTATTGGCGATTTCGTTCCAATTCACATTCCAAGTAATATTCGGCATGCTAATTACATTGCCGGTTGCCAAATTGCATTATCTCTTATAGTTTCCGAGATATGGACTATCGATAATTTACACCTTAGGCTCTGCTTCTAACTTGGGCCCAAATTGTAAAATGGCCTTATCTATAGGCGATTTCGTTCCAATTCACATTCCAAGTAATATTCGGCATGCTAATTACATTGCCGGTTGCCAAATTGCATTATCTCTTATAGTTTCCGAGATATGGACTATCGATAATTTACACCTTAGGCTCTGCTTCTAACTTGGGCCCAAATTGTAAAATGGTCTTACCTATTGGCGATTTCGTTCCAATTCACTCTCCAAGTAATATTCGGCATGCTAATTACATTGCCGGTTGCGAAATTGCATTATCTCTTATAGTTTCCGAGATATGGACTATCGATAATTTACACCCTAGGCTCTGCTTCTAACTTGGGCCCAAATTGTAAAATGGCCTTATCTATAGGCGATTTCGTTCCAATTCACATTCCAAGTAATATTCGGCATGCTAATTACATTGCCGGTTGCCAAATTGCATTATCTCTTATAGTTTCCGAGATATGGGACTATCGATAATTTACACCCTAGGCTCTGCTTCTAACTTGGGCCCAAATTGTTAAAACGGTCTTATCTATTGGCGATTTCGTTCCAATTCACATTCCAAGTAATATTCGGCATGCTAATTACATTGCCGGTTGCCAAATTGCATTATCTCTTATAGTTTCCGAGATATGGACTATCGATAATTTACACCTTAGGCTCTGCTTCTAACTTGGGCCCAAATTGTAAAAATGGCCTTATCTATAGGCGATTTCGTTCCAATTCACATTCCAAGTAATATTCGGCATGCTAATTACATTGCCGGTTGCCAAATTGCATTATCTCTTATAGTTTCCGAGATATGGACTATCGATAATTTACACCTTAGGCTCTGCTTCTAACTTGGGCCCAAATTGTAAAATGGTCTTACCTATTGGCGATTTCGTTCCAATTCACTCTCCAAGTAATATTCGGCATGCTAATTACATTGCCGGTTTCCAAATTGCATTATCTCTTATAGTTTCCGAGATATGGGCTATCGATAATTTACACCTTAGGCTCTGCTTCTAACTTGGGCCCAAATTGTAAAATGGTCTTATCTATTGGCGATTTCGTTCCAATTCACATTCCAAGTAATATTCGGCATGGCTAATTACATTGCCGGTTGCCAAATTGCATTAACTCTTATAGTTTCCGAGATATGGACTATCGATAATTTACACCTTAGGCTCTGCTTCTAACTTGGGCCCAAATTGTAAAATGGTCTTATCTATTGGCGATTTCGTTCCAATTCACATTCCAAGTAATATTCGGCATGCTAATTACATTGCCGGTTGCCAAATTGAATTATCTCTTATAGTTTCCGAGATATGGGACTATCGATAATTTACACCTTAGGCTCTGCTTCTAACTTGGGCCCAAATTGTAAAATGGTCTTACCTATTGGCGATTTCGTTCCCAATTCACATTCCAAGTAATATTCCGCATGCTAATTACATTGCCGGTTGCCAAATTGCATTATCTCTTATAGTTTCCGAGATATGGACTATCGATAATTTACACCTTAGGCTCTGCTTCTAACTTGGGCCCAAAGTGTAAAATGGTCTTATCTATTGGCGAATTCGTTCCAATTCACATTCCAAGTAATATTCGGCATGCTAATTACATTGCCGTTTGCCAAATTGCATTATCTCTTATAGTTTCCAAGATATGGGACTATCGATAATTTACACCTTAGGCTCTGCTTCTAACTTGGTCCCAAATTGTAAAATGGTCTTATCTATTGGCGATTTCGCTCCAATTCACATTCCAAGTAATATTCGGCATGCTAATTACATTGCCGGTTGCCAAATTGCATTAACTCTTATAGTTTCCGAGAAATGGACTATCGATAATTTACACCTTAGGCTCTGCTTCTAACTTGGGCCCAAATTGTAAAAATGGTCTTATCTATTGGCGATTTCGTTCCAATTCACATTCCAAGTAATATTCGGCATGCTAATTACATTGCCGGTTGCCAAATTGCATTATCTCTTATAGTGTCCGAGATATGGACTATCGATAATTTACACCATAGGGCTCTGCTTATAACTTGGGCCCAAAATTGTTAAATGGTCTTATCTATTGGCGATTTCGTTCCAATTCACATTCCAAGTAATATTCGGCATGCTAATTACATTGCCGGTTGCCAAATTGCATTATCTCTTATAGTTTCCGAGATATGGACTATCGATAATTTACTCCTTAGGCTCTGCTTCTAACTTGGGCCCAAATTGTAAAATGGTCTTATCTATTGGCGATTTCGTTCCAATTCACATTCCAAGTAATATTCGGCATGCTAATTACATTGCCGGTTGCCAAATTGCATTATCTCTTATAGTTTTCCGAGGTATGGACTATCGATAATTTACACCTTAGGCTCTGCTTCTAACTTGGGCCCAAATTGTAAAATGGTCTTATCTATTGGCGATTTCGTCCCAATTCACATTCCAAGTGATATTCGGCATGGTAATTACATTGCCGGTTGCGAAATTGCATTATCTCTTATAGTTTCCGAGATATGGACTATCAATAATTTACACCTTAGGCTCTGCTTCTAACTTGGGCCCAAATTGTAAAATGGTCTTATCTATTGGCGATTTCGTTCCAATTCACATTCCAAGTAATATTCGGCATGCTAATTACATTGCCGGTTGCCAAATTGCATTATCTCTTATAGTTTCCGAGATATGGACTATCGATAATTTACACCTTAGGCTCTGCTTCTAACTTGGGCCCAAATTGTAAAATGGTCTTATCTATTGGCGATTTCGTTCCAATTCACATTCCAAGTAATATTCGGCATGCTAATTACATTGCCGGTTGCCAAATTGCATTATCTCTTATAGTTTCCGAGATATGGACTATCGATAATTTACACCCTTAGGCTCTGCTTCTAATTTGGGCCCAAATTGTAAAATGGTCTTATCTATTGGCGATTTCGTTCCAATTCACATTCCAAGTAATATTCGGCATGCTAATTACATTGCCGGTTGCCAAATTGCATTATCTCTTATAGTTTCCGAGATATGGACTATCAATAATTTACACCTTAGGCTCTGCTTCTAACTTGGGCCCAAATTGTAAAATGGTCTTATCTATTGGCGATTTCGTTCCAATTCACATTCCAAGTAACATTCGGCATGCTAATTACATTGCCGGTTGCCAAATTGCATTATCTCTTATAGTTTCCGAGATATGGACTATCGATAATTTACACCTTAGGCTCTGCTTCTAACTTGGGCCCAAATTGTAAAATGGCCTTATCTATTGGCGATTTCGTTCCAATTCACATTCCAAGTAATATTCGGCATGCTAATTACATTGCCGGTTGCCAAATTGCATTATCTCTTATAGTTTCCGAGATATGGACTATCGATAATTTACACCTTAGGCTCTGCTTCTAACTTGGGCCCAAATTGTAAAATGGTATTACCTATTGGCGATTTCGTTCCAATTCACACTCCAAGTAATATTCGGCATGCTAATTACATTGCCGGCTTGCGATATTGCATTATCTCTTATAGTTTCCGAGATATGGACTATTAATAATTTACACCTTAGGCTCTGCTTCTAACTTGGGCCCAAATTGTGAAATGGTCTTATCTATTGGCGATTTCGTTCCAATTCACATTCCAAGTAATATTCGGCATGCTAATTACATTGCCCGGTTGCCAAATTGCATTATCTCTTATAGTTTCCGAGATATGGACTATCGATAATTTACACCTTAGGCTCTGCTTCTAACTTGGGCCCAAATCGTAAAATGGTCTTATCTATTGGCGATTTCGTTCCAGTTCACATTCCAAGTAATATTCGGCATGCTAATTACATTGCCGGTTGCCAAATTGCATTATCTCTTATAGTTTCCGAGATATGGACTATCGATAATTTACACCCTAGGCTCTGCTTCTAACTTGGGCCCAAATTGTAAAATGGTCTTATCTATTGGCGATTTCGTTCCAATTCACATTCCAAGTAATATTCGGCATGCTAATTACATTGCCGGTTGCCAAATTGCATTATCTCTTATAGTTTCCGAGATATGGACTATCGATAATTTACACCTTAGGCTCTGCTTCTAACTTGGGCCCAAATTGTAAAATGGCCTTATCTATAGGCGATTTCGTTCCAATTCACATTCCAAGTAATATTCGTCATGCTAATTACATTGCCGGTTGCCAAA